>NC_079209.1:19962824-20072824 GCF_026745355.1 Beta vulgaris subsp. vulgaris
AATCTGCATGTTCTAATGCCAACTAGACCATGAGAACCTCTGATTTTATACCTTTGTATCACAAAAATAGCTATGGGAGCTCTCTTAGCCCAATATCAATAAGGAAAAAATAAAAAAAGTTGCCATATACTATCTGATCAAGAAATTCCTAGAGTATGAGACAAGATATGCCACAACGAAGTTGAGGCATCACCTTGAAGCTCATACCATGTATAGCTACCTAATCTCGAGACTTGATCCAATCAAGTACCTTTTCATAGATATTCATAGAATATATGCAAAAAGAAAAAAGACAAAAAAAAAAAACAAAAAAAAAGGAAAAAACAAAAAGAAATGAAAAAAAGGAGAAACAGAAAAATGATGAAGCATGCAAGGATGTTTTCATTTGTCAAGGTTTTATATATTACAATTTCATGTGTGATATGATTGATTCATTATAATTTACATGTCATATTTAATGTTAAAGTGTGCACATGTTTCGAATTATGTTCACATTGAATTTCTCACAAGCAGATAATTCTCACAAACAAATCTTTTATTCATCCCAAATAGGGTACTTCATTTCATACATAAAAGACATAAAGCCTTCATTTCCTACAAACTTAAAACAAAAGTGAAAAAAAAAACTGAAGAAAAACATGGAAAAAATAAACATGATATTTCTCTCAAACTCTTTTCCTCTTCATGGCAGAACCATCTGAATCATTGTCTTGACTAATATCTGCTAGACACCATTGAAGGTAATGTTCATTATTCTGTGGAAATGAAGGTTCTGGTAGCGCTAATATAGTTTTAGCCCCTTACCATATAGTAGGCATTCTCTAAATACCACTCATACCAGCCTCATAAGTGGTACAAGATGGAAGAATCTAGAGGGTAGGAATGTGTTCTTACCTCCAACCAATTTGTCTTAGACACCTCCATGGAAGGTAGAAAGTAACTTGGCAAAGCCTGGGTAATTTTACACCTCTGTGAACAGAATTGCAATATACAATAGCACTAATACCAAGGTGGCTTGTAACTTACTTTATGTCTTGATGTGGAAAAAAATCATCCCACCCATCATTTTTGCTAAGTTGATAGAAGAAAGGAAGAAGACATCTCTCCGGGACATGATTAGTTTTGTAAGTAAGACTCTTGTGGCTTTCATAAGAGGAAAAATTTCCAACAATCATAAGTTAAGGGCTAATGGACATCCCTCACAAAACTTTGAGGCTTTCTTTTGAGTTCATCTAAGACAAGGAACATTTCCCCCAAAATAAGTGGTCCAAGACGACCCCATTAATAATTTGAGGAATAAGTGAAAGACACCGAACATGACATGCATTTAAAGACCATTTAGTGAGGGTACTTCCCAAAATCATAAGAATTCAAGCATTTTGTCTACCAATCCTATAGTTGGCATTATTAGACAATTGCCAAGTGCTAAATCGGAAAATCAACAATAAGTTAATAAGAAGTACCTCACCATATTGTAGGTAGTCGCCATGAAGGTTTTCAAGAAGATATAAAATTGTTGATAATCTCTGAAGTTCTTGTAGGAGATCTAGGTGTAATAACTAGACCGTTGGATAGTAAGTCTAACAAACCCTCAACCTCTTCAACAAGAGGCACCATCTCCCGGTCTCCAAAGCGGAAGACATGATGAGTTGCATCCCAAAATTGGGAAGTAGCATGGATCATATCGTAACAAATAGAAAGTGTAAGCAAAGGCATAAAGAGCCTTAGTGAAGCGAGAAGCATAAGAAGATTGCCTTGGTTGCTCTAAATTTTTTGTGACCCGCGAGAGTTGTTTTGTCTCAGAAATCCCCATGTCATTAGCTTCTTCATAGTCAGGAGCCATTTTGAAAGACGGAAAATTAGAGAAAAGATGGGAGTAGTGAAGATGGTGCATTTGAAAATGAAGAACCATGCCCCTTATATATATAGAAAAGATGATGATCAATGATTCATGCCATGGATAATAATAAGTTTGAGTATTTTTCATGGGGTAATAAGGAGCATCCTTCACCATGGCTAATGACTAAGCATTTATGGTATGGCAGTTTTTGTTGAAGTCGAACATTATAAAAAATTGTGTCAATGATGAATCAAGAACATTGATACAACCCCTTTTCCTAATGATCATCCAAAATAATGACTTAGATCAATCTATTTTATATAGTGATCATCATTCCTCGATAAAGCAAATAAGCATTATGCATGAAAGATTGTCTGAAAGATTTTCGAAAACAACAGATAAAATATTGTCATATGATGGTTGGTCAACCATAGTACATCTATATAGTAATATCTTTTGGTCAACCCTTTTAGATGACATGATTTAACAATGCATCACTTTAAGGTGACATGACCGTACAGTGTCCTAATTTAAGGTGACATGATAACTCATGGAGTCATAAAAAGTGAATGATGGTGATTTGACAATTTGCATGTCATCAAGGCCATGAAAAACTGTTAAACTAGAGTTAACCTGTTAATTGTCAGAGATTTTCACATTAACAAAAGTCAGATTTATAAGACTGAAAAAAGAGGACGTTTATAATATCTGCAGATATTATTTATGGACTGGGCTTGATACCATGTCTAGGAAAAATCCTATTGCCTGGGATACACTTTGCAGGAGGAAAGCTAGTGGAGGTCTTGACTTTAAGGATGTCATTGTGTGGGACAAGGTTGTAATAGCTAAACATTTTTGGGCTTTAGCTAATAAGCAAGATAGATTGTGGATCAGGTGGATTCATGATTACTATATCAAACATAATGATGTGTGGCAGTGGTCTATACCTCAAAGACTCTCATGGGCAATGAAGAAGATTTTAACAGCCGAGAGATTGTTACCAATGTTTAGCAGCCTACAACAGCATATCCATAATGGTAAATTCTCAATTAAATATATATACTGGCACTTAAAAGGTGATGCTCCAGTTGTTTCTTGGAGAAGAATTATATGTAAAAGTAAAGCTAGTCCCAAAGCTTATGTTACATGGAAGACTTAGTACAAAGGATAGGTTGGCTTATCGGGATTGGTGAAAACCAGGATTGGGTGATGTGCACTAGCAATAGAGAAACCCAAGAGCACCATTTCTTTGCTTGTAATTATAGTACAGTGGCTTGGAACCTTTGTCTGCAGCAAATTGGTCTTAATAGACCTAGACACCAGATTACAAAGGTGGAGAGAGCTGCACATTTTGGCAGGAAAACAAGAGCTACTGGTCAGCTTTATAACATGATGTTTGTGGAATGTGTATACCACATTTGGATCCAAAGAAATAGAAAGATTTTTTATGACAAAATTATTCCAGCCTATCAATTGTTTAGGAGCATAGTCTTTAGTGTACCATGTCGTTATAATCACTCTTTCCATGAGAGATTGATATTAAGATAACATTCCTGTAAACTGAGTTTTTACCTTGGTGCCTCTAAGTCAGGTCAGAGGTGTAGAGAAGGGTTCTTGTCTTAATGGTTTTCTTCCTAAACCCTTCCTAGAAGGTGGGGGGAGCTAACCTTACTAGGCTTGATCCCTATTTCTATTAAGTTGTATTTTCAATACTTTTTTTTGGTTATCAATAACAATATTGAATTGCCAAAAAAAAAAAAGTTGCATTTTCAAAATTTAGAAAATTAATTGAGATTTTCTATCTGAGACAACGTTAAAGTCGCATTTTCAAAATTTAGAAAATTAATTAGGATATTCTATCTAATATGAAGATAAAGTCGCATTTGCAAATATTTAGAAAATTGATTTGAATTTTCTATCTATGAAGATAATAAAGTCGTATTTTCAGTTTAGAAAATTAATTGGGATTTTCTATCTAAGACGATGATAAAGTCGCATTTTCAAATATTTAGGAAATCAATTGCGATTCTCCATTTAAGACGACAATAAAGTCGCATTTTCAGTTTTAGAAAATTAATTGGGATTTTCTAAATAAAGTAACGCGAACTATAGCACTAATGATAACTATCTTCTATGGAGAATATGTTATCTTAAAAGAAATTTTTTGTCAAAATTTTGTGTCCTTTCAAATATTGGCCATCATTTCCTTTGAAATTCGACCAATGTGGGGCGTTCTGTAGACAACAAAATCTGAACCCCTTTTTTGAATAAATAAAGATTTTAAAAAGAAATAAAAATAACAAAACTGTCATGCATCGCGGAGCGCGCGCCCTATCAAATGCATGTTACGTCTGGGAACGCGAGTTTCATTCTATCAAGTGGTTTTCCGCTTTTTTACGTGTTGGGCACACGATCCCGGTTTAGAAATATAATTTTTCGAAACTAGTAGTCAACGACTACCACCACCAATTTTAATAAAATGATTTATTGACAAATCATGTTCATGTTTGATAACGTGACGAATGTTCGTTAATTATTTCAAGTTAGTTTTGCGGAAATCTAAACAACGAGTCGCGATTGAGCATTGGAATTTTAATCGTCTTTCCATACTAACAGGAATCAGTTTTCTTGATGGTCAAGTCAATGTTCATTGAATAAAGAATAAGAATATATTCTTTATCGACTAATCACATCATTTATCCACTAATCACATCCTTTATCAATTAATTAGAGAATAAGAATCACAAAAAAAAAATGAAAATAAGAATCAAATGTGTAAGAAGGGAGAATCCGGAGTGTATGCCAGGCACACGATCCTGCATTAGGCGCATGATTGTGCGCCTAGTGCACAACCATGCCCTACGCCAGACGTAGAGCCTTGCGCCTAGCGCAGGCTCCTGCGTTTGGCGCAACGTCCTGATCAACTTTGTTTTGCACGTTTTTTGATGCATTTTCTTACGTATTAGGGTGTTGAGGGAAGAATATTTTCTAAAATCTGATTTTGCCTCATTTATGAGAAAATCCAAAAAGAATAAGAATAATTTTGTTTTCAAAGAGATGTGATGATGTCATAAGGATGAGGTCATTAGAGTGATGTCATTAGGGTGATTAAGAATGAGGAAAATCAGATTTTTTGGGTTAAATATTTGATTTTCTACCTCTTTTGATACCCTAGTTCATCTCCCCCATTTCTCCATAAATACTTTTCTTTTACTTCAAAACCAAGTTGAGCAAAAATCAACCTAATTTCATAACTTCTCTCAATACTTCTCTCATCTTCTTTACTCCCTTCCTCTAAAAATCACATTACGAAAAAAAGTAAAGTTAGAAAAGTAATTAGTAAGTAAAGAAGTTCATCAAAAGAAAAAAAAAACACAAAAAAGAGGAAATCATCTAAGTTTTGTTTTTAATTAAAAAAAATAAGTGAGTTTCCCAAGATTGAAGGTTTTGTTATTTTTTTTAATTATCTCCGCAATCATCTACTAACTTTCTCCTTGTTTTCTCTTACTATTTTTTATTTTATTTTTGGAGTCACTTGGGTATGAGGAAGTCCTAATAGGTTTCCAACCTTAAATCACCCCACCTAGAATAGTCAAATCTAATGGGGATACCCTTAGAAAACAATGTGATTATGTGATTTTCTTAATCAAGTTGCTATTCATCACCAAAAAATGTGTTTTTCATAAACATTCAAGTAAAATTGTGCATAAACATATCCATAAAAAAGAAAATGTGATGTTTTATTTCATTTTTTGTGTGTATCAGAAAAAGTAAAGTTTTAATTTCATGCTTTATTTCATTTTTCGTCTGTATCATATAAATATTCTTTAGGATGTAATATTTTTCCTATGCATTTCAATATGTTTCCAACAACCGGGCTTTTAGAATTGCTAAAAAAATAATTTTGTACAAATAATTAAAAATCATACAACCTTATTGTGCAAAACTTATTTGGTCCATAGTACCACCTAAGCTTGTTCTATCAATAAAGTTCAAAATAAAAATCATTTAGTTAAAACTACAAACCTAAAGTTTAAAGGAAACATCAGTGGCTTTGCAAAAATATACAAATCATGTTCATATAAATTTTATGCAAATTTATATCATTTTTGAAAAAGCATTCATGTAAATCACTAAATTTCATAATACATATTTTCTCTCTAGTTAAGAAAATAAGTGAAATGTGGTCTTACAAATATCCAATTCAAGTGAAATTTCCAGTCTAGTCTTTCAAGGTGTCTAAAATGATCATACCAAACTTCACGTCAAAATAAGTTCAATAATTTAGATTTCAAAGAACAAAATTGAATAAAAGTCCTATTTTGACCAGCTTTGGCATACAATTCACCATAATTTGAGTTGTTAATAAACATTTGCCAAATGTTGACACAACATAAAGAACTCACTGGATGTATCACATGCTCAATTTTACGCTTTGTACGGAAAGTTATGATTTTGGCAAGTCAGTACACGAACAAAAGTGCAATAATGGCTTTCTTTTCCCACGAAAATATTAATAAAAAATCATGAAATTTTAAGTTTCTATTAGAATGACTCATATTATCCTGTAAATAAAAATTATCATAAAATATCAAAATCAAAGAGGTTGATTAATCTCTAAATTTCACAAGTTTACAAATAAACATGAATCCAAAGCCCATTCAAGGAGATGAAGATCAAGGAGCCTCATAGTGAAGATCAAGATTGAAGATTTTATATAGATCATAGATTTTGTACATTTTGTTGTAATAATAATTTTTTGTAAATAGTTATTACATCACTCAATTAATGAAAAGACATGAAGAAGTTTATGCATAATTTTCATAAATAATTCCACAGTCCCTTTTTGGATAAAATGAGCAACCAATGTTACAAATATTGCATGTTGAGCCAATATATCATAGTATATGAATCAAATGACCCAAAGAGAAAAAATTGCAAATCTAACTAAGTTAAACTGTATGATGATCCATCTTACATTTTAAATTTTTTCTCCATCTTAAAATGTAACTAAGTCAAATCAAATGACCCAACGAGAAAAAATAGGCTGGATTGAAGATCGAGGATGTTTCGATCGTAAATGAGTTTATGGATGTGTTTTCGAGTGAGATTTTGGGTATGCCGCCTGCAAGAGCTACTGAGTTCGGTTGGATTGAAGATCGAGGATGTTCCGATCGTGAATGAGTTTATGGATGTGTTTCCGAGTGAGATTTTGAGTATGCCGCCTGCAAGAGCTATTGAGTTCACCATAGACTTAGTTCCTGGAACTGCACCTATATCTAAGGTACCTTATAGAATGTATGGCAGCTGCTGAGATGAGTGAGTTAAAGACACAGTTATAAGAGTTGCTGTATAAGGGTTATATTAGGCTTAGTGTGTCACCTTGGGAAGCTCCTGTATTGTTTGTGGAAAAGAAGGATGGGAGTATGTGATTGTGTATCGACTATAGGGAGTTGAACAATGTAACCATTAAGAACAAGTATCCTTTGCCTAGGATTGATGACCTATTTAACCAATTAAATATAGCGAGCATGTCCTCAAAGATTGATTAGTGTTTGGTGTATCGCCAGTTGAGAGTAGCTGATAAGGATTATACCTAAGACCGCGTTTAGGACGTGTTATGGTCATTATGAGTTCACTATAATGTATTTTAGATTGACCAATGCTCCTGTCATATTTATGGATTTGATGAATAGGATTTTTCATGAGTTCTTAGATAAGTTCGTTGTGGTATTCATTGATGATATTCTGATCTATTCAAAGAGTGTAGAAGAGCATGATGAGAACTTGAGGCTTTTATAGGAGACGCTTAGGAAGAATCAATTGTATGCCAAGTTTTCGAAGTGTGAGTTTCGTTTCGAGAAAGTAGTGTTTTTGGGTCATTACGTGTCTAAAGGAGTTTTCTAGGTGTCGCTAGCTATTATAGGAGATTTATGAGAGATTTCTCGAAGATAGCAAGACCAATAACCAATTTGATGAAGAAAGTGTCAATATTCGAGTGGACTGAGAAGTGCGAGGAAGCTTTCCAGATTTTAAAGGAGCGTTCAACCTCTGCACCCATTTTGAAACTGCCTGATGGAAATGAGGGATTTGAGGTGTATAGTGATGCTTCCAAGAATGGTTTGGGATGCGTTTTGTAGCAGAATCGGAAGGTGATCACGTAGGCATCGCGTTAGTTGAAGTCGAATGATGCTAATTACCCTACCCATGATTTGGAGTTAGTTGCTATCGTGTTTGCCTTGAAAATTTGGAGACATTACCTTTATGAGGCAGCGTATAAAATCTTTACCGACCATAAGAGTTTGAAGTACATTTTCACCCAAAAAGACCTCAATATGAAATAGATGAGATGGTTAGAGTTGATCAAGGATTATGACCTAGACATCCGGTATCATGAAGGGAAGGTGAATGTAGTTGATGATGCTTTGACTATGATGTCGAGCCACGACATAAATGACTTGGTAGTTCCTGAAGAATTGTGTCGAGATATGCAAAGACTTAATTAGCCTAGAAATTTTAAATCCTAGGGAGATCGAGGCAAGATTGAGTGCATTGTCATTGGGATTGACATTTTTTTTCGAAGAGATCAAAGAAGGTCAAGTTGGAGACAAGCATCTAGATACGATTAAGGAGAATATTGAGTAAGGTAAGGAAGTCGACTTTAAGATCACAATGATGGAGGCTTGAGGTTCAAGGGAAGATGTTGTGTACCAAAAAAAATTGAATTAAGAGAAGGCTTATGGATGAGGGGGATAATACTCCATATTATGTGCATCCTAGGGTCACAAGTTGTATAAGGATCTTAAGGAGATTTATTGGTGGCAAAATATGAAGCGTGAAGTCGCTAAGTTTGTGTTAGAGTGACTACCCTGTCAAAAGGTAAACATTAAACCTAAGAGACCAATGGGGAAGGTTGAATCCTTAGAGGTTATATAACAATAGTTACCATGCACGCATTAAGATGGGTCATTTTGAGGCGTTGTATAGAAGAAAGTGTAGAAATCCCATTTGATGGAATGACTTTAGTGAGAATATAGTATTGGAACATAAATTATCGAGGAGACTGTGAAGAATGTCAAATTTATTTAGGCTATAATTCAAGCTACTCAAGATAGGCATAAGAGTTATACTGATTTAAAGCGAAGAGAAGATGGATTCACAGTGGGTGATAAAGTGTTTTTGAAAGTATCACCAACTAAAGTAGTGATGAGACTTGGGAACAAGGGCAAATTAAGTGCTAAATACGTTGGCCCATACGAGATCTTTTAAAGAATTGGGATGGTAGCTTTTAAGTTGGCTTTGCCAATAGAATTTGACAAAATGCATGATGTGTTTTATATTTCTCAACTCAAGAGATATATCCTTGATGAGAGTCATGTTTTGGAGCCCGAAAGAATCCAAATTTATAGTAGCCTCACGTATGAAGAAAAACCTCTAAAAATCTTGGATAAAAAGGTGCGTAGTACACGCAATAAGGATGTGCATATTGTAAAAGTGTTTTGGTCTAACAATAAGTCTGAAGAGACAACATAGGAAGGCGAGGGCGAAACGAAGAAAGAGTATCCTGAGTTATTCTCCGAGGTCAGTTACGAGGGTGTAACTAGTTTGCTTTAAGGAAGGTAGAATGCGATATAATTTCGCGCTTTTTACCATATTTTCTGGTATTTTTATGCTTATTTGACGATTTGCACATATTGGTGCAAAATAAATAAATAGATTCTCCCCATGAAAAATGTTCTTATGAGTAAAACAAGTGATTTTATAGTTGGCAAAAGTGTGCACATGTGTGACACAAGTATTTCTCAAATGGAACTTGAGTAAAAAAACTTTTACAAATGTGTGAGTTTTTGTGCCAAGTTCGGGATGAAACTTATTTTAAGAGGGGTAGATTGTAATCCTCAATAATTGTATGAATTTTATAAATATATATTTATATATATCTATATATATTAGTATATTTTAGTATTTAAATGATTTATTCTTGAAAGGTTGACTATTTGAAAGTCAAAGGAATTATTTAATGATTTTGAGTAATAAAATATTATATTTAGTCATACTATGAAAATTATTTAAATAACTCAAACATATTTGAGTTTAGTAAAAAGGATTTAAAAATGGATTAGAGGAACCCAATTATCCCAAGTACCCAAGCATTAAATATTATTGAAAGCCCAAACCTTTATAACTCTTATATGACCATCTTTTATGCAACTAATCCATCAAGCCCAATTTTCCTTTGAACCCTAATGAAAAATTATAAATACCCTTTCTTTCACAACTTTCCACACATCAAACATTATTTTCTCTCTCCTCCTTTCCCCCTCGTATTTTTCGGCCCTCCTCCTTTCTTCTCTCTATTTCTTTTTTGCTCTCTTCTCCACTTCGGCCTTCGCTCCTCCTTCGTGCGACGACCCCATCGCTAGACCGGACTGTCGGCCTTCCTTCGACTGCCGCGAGACTTCTTTCCTCTCTCTTGTTGGTTATTTCTTCCTCCTCAAGTTATTTAATTTGAATACAAATTTTGTATTTTTAAGATTTGTTTTGATATGATTATGTTTAAAAGTTATAGTTTGATGATTTATTATGAATCTAGATTATATATTTTTCATAAAAATAAAAATTTAGATTTATTATGGTTGATTTGAGATTTTAATTATCAAAGCATGAACTTTTAGGTATTTGAATTCAAAAATCATAGTTGTATTTATGTTTGTAAAATTGAGTAATCTCATAATTATGATTATGTTTAGGTATGTTTTAACGGGATTTTAGTACATTATAAGTTGCTGAAATTTTTATTACTATATTTATTAAATACTCCATCATTGTTCATCTGGAAAGAATGCAAACAACGAAAAATTAATATTCAACGAAAAAGCCCCGACATCTTTGTTCATCTCTAGATCTGCTCCATCTTTCGTGAAATGCATTCGTTTATTTTTGGTTCTTAACTGTACTAATTTCGAGATCCTTCGTGAAATGCAAATCCTTCGTGAAAGGTAACTTTCTTTTTTTTACATTTTTTTTTCGCTTGTCTTAATTTTTCGTTGTTTGTCATTCTTTCTAGATCTGTTTGAATACCTCCTCGTTTTTTGATTTTCGCCTGTATCGTTTTTCGTTTTTCCAGATCTGTTCGAATTATAAGAACGAGATGGAAGGTCAAGATGTGAAGGAAGGCCAAGATGTGAAGGAAGCTCCAAAAATTTTGTACTATATCAGTTATTGATAGATTTGTATATATATTGTTGTATTATATATGTTCTGAAATTTGAAGTATTTTTACAAATTCTTGCTTTATTCTTTATTAGTTTTATTTGATTTTCCATTTGGTTGTGGGTTGATTCGTTTAATTTGAACTGCATTCGTTTATTTTTGCACCTTGAATTTCATTTTTTTTCAACTTTCTGTTTAGTTGTGGGTTGAATCTATAAAAATTATTATTATTATTTTTTTTTTAAAAAAAACAATATTTTCATTTCATTTTGTTAGTGTATTTTGTTGTTCTACGCAGATTCTTGTAGTTTGCAAATTTGCATCTCATTCCTAGTTTTTTTTAAATTAAAAAAAAAATTTAATCAAAACAATTTTTTTTTTAAAAAAAATTTGCAATTTGCGTCGCACGTAGCCCAAGGTGCTACGCAAATCACTTATCTGCGTCGCACCCTAGGTGATGTGCGACGCACATTTCCCTTGGCTGTTGGGATGGAATTGGAGGGCTGGCAAGATCCACTTGCGTCGTACCGTATAAAGGTGCGACGCAAATAGCTGAACCATCTGCGTCGTTTCCGCATACGTCGCAGATCGTTTCTGAGTCATTTGCGTCGAGGGTTTTGGCGTCGCACCATAGTCCGACGCAAATTGGCGCCTCACATCCAATAACGCAAATTGCCTTTTCTGTACTAGTGTTGGTAAGTGGATTATTATATCTATGAAAGGTTGGTTGGTATGACTTGGGACAACAAATAAAGGAAGGTTATGAATCAAAGTTGGATTAAATCTTGGGTTGTACCTTATTGATCCTGTAATGACCCATTTGGTGAGTAGTCTTTAGGGATCAATAGTGTATCGTCGTTTACAGGTTCGAAGATGGTGTAGGATGGGTTCGGGATTGGAGAGCTTGTATAGATTGTATATTTTAATTTACTTTATACTTTTCTTCTTGGACTTATACTATTGAGGTTGACTTTGATTTTTGTTGGTTCGACTTTTAAAGGTTACTAAGTTTTATTTTTTAAGTTCATTTATTATTTTTTTCGTTGCACGCAAAAATTCTGAGCCGATACGTTATCACACGGGTGATAATACTTTGATAATTTTCTAAGTTTAATAATAAAAATGTATTTTGGAAAAAAAGAGAATTACCGGGGTGTTACACCAGCAAAGTCAAACTCCCAAATGACCTCATCATCATTGTTCAGATTGCTAAATTTCAACACATTAGACAACTCCAAGTCTAGGTTAGTGAAACTATCAACATTGAAATCGGATACCCCATTATTCTCATCATTTCTCAATACAATCGGGTTGGCATAGCTCCCATATATATATATATATATTATATATATATATATATATATATATATATATATATATATATATATATATATATATATATATATAAGCAAATGATAATACTCTCACTTAGCGCATGTTTCCAAAAATAAACGATAAGCAAGAATAACAATAAGTTAAAGCATGGAAATATCATAAAATAGTTAAGCAGGGAAGAAAAATATAAGCATTTTGAACTAAATATTTAGTGCAGGCAGGTAATATTTCGATCCTATATGCGCTTTCTATACTACCCATCTCTCACAAACATAATAAGGTAAACAAAATAACTAGATGTATTAAAGTAAATAATAAATAATATGTACATGTAATTTTCGAAATTATATAGAAACAAAAAAAAATTAACGATTCGAAATTTTCGAACCAAGTAAAAAAAATTTCGACCCTAAGAAAATTAATTCAAACCAAAATAAAATGAAAAAATTTAAAATCTTGAAATCTTGAAACATGTTTTGAAAAGTGATATAAACACAACTAATAAGTAGAAGCTCGCTTTCTATGTAATTCATTTTAAGTAACTAGGCGCCTAAAATTTAAAGTTGGCATGAAAAGCTAATAAACATCTAAAGCTCCAAGATACCACTTTGTAACATCCCGATAATTTTGTATTTTTCAAAATACCTTTTTAATATAAAAATTTAGAGAAAAATCAAAATATTATCGCAGTGTGATAAAATATCGGCTTATTCATAATTTTGCAGCGAAAATAGTAATACTAATAAACAACTTTGAAAATTAAACTTAGTCAACCAAAAGTGTAATAGCCCTCATTTATAATTTTTCTTATTTATAGTTAATTATAATTGTTAGCCAAATTATATATTAGATACTCTTGTTTTATTTAATTGGAAATATGAATATTTATTTCCTCACGATCATCTATTATTTTATTATTGCTGATATTATACTTATTATATGTAACAAGTAATATTTTAATGTACATTTAAGAAAAAGCTAATTATTTTGATGATTTAATTATACTATTATATTTTTGAAATGAGTTTGAATAATTTGGAGTTTACATATTTTTTGTTTTATTATGAGATTCGATAGTTATTTGTTAAAATGATTTGCTAACTTATCAAGTTAATTTGTTTATAACATTTCTTAAATAACTGTATTTCAGTTGGGTGATATTGTTTGAGAGAAACCCATTTATTTCTTTCTCTCTCCTCCGCGTGCCTGTTCTCCTTCTCCCCTTCCTTGTGGCTTGCTCATCAAAGGCCAACTCCTGTTTCATTTCTTCTTCTATCTTCGTGTCCTTCTTGAATCAAGCCAGCAAAAAATGATTCAACCTTGACATGTTACATTCTATCAATTCCTTTGTTACCTAATTGAAGTTTCCTTTCAAGATATCCACAACCCCATTTCAATTTCTCTCTCCCCGATTCACCTAAACTCACCCTTCGTCGGCATTTCTTCTGCCGGCCAAATTTATCTCTCCCTCATCTCCGTGCTGATGCTAGTGTTGCTCTGAATCGTTGCTCACGCGCCATTGTCGCTGCTGTTGTCGCTATCACGCACCATTGTCCTCATCTCCGGCGTCCTCCTCGGCTGCACGGTGCTGTTGTGTTGTTGTCGTTGTTGTTTCGGTGGCTGCATGATGGTGTTGTTGTTTCGTTAGTTGCTGCACCATTTTCTCACTTCAATTCGTTGGTGGAGTGGCCAGCTCTGCTGGATTGCTGTTGCTGGTCCGCTATTTCCTGCTTCCCCTGTTTTTCTCTCGACCTCTTGCGCTGCTGTTGTGTGGTTGTGTGTTGGTGGTTCTCAATATACCAAATTAAAGGTACTGATCTTCTTGTGCTTTTATTGTGGTTGTAGTTATTGTTGTAGTTGTTGATGTTGTATTATTGTTGGATGTTGTTGTATTATTGTTGTTGTTGATGATGCGCCATTGATATTGTTGATGCGTCGTTGTTGTGACGTGTTGTTGCTGGTTGTGGGCAGTAAACCCAAATGAAGTACTCTTGTAGTTGATTAGTAATCGTAGTTAGAGTCTATTGTCTTTGGATAAGAGTTATGCGTTATACTTATATCAGTTTAGTATAATTTGCTAGTAATTGTAACTAATAGTAATATGTTGATGTGTGAATTTGCCAAATTAGTTTCTCATTTGTTTAAGTGGGTTTGTCAGCTAAGTTTGGTACTTTGGTTATGCAATATGATAATTTATAACCATGGTGGATAGGATGTAGAATGCTAGAATCTATTATAAATACAAGTAATTTTTAAATTGTGAACAATTATGAGTTTCTTATTCATCGAGTTTAGTTGTCCTAGTTAACTGAAAACATATATGTTGTAAAGATTTAGTCCAACTAGTTTTGTTTATTTGAATTTGAGTGGAAATGATTTTTAATCATTATGTTATTTGGTAAATTATAATGGACTTAAGCTAGATTATTAGTGATAATTTGGTATTATCTTTGGAGGTTTAATACAATGAAATTTTAGCTCTGATATGTTTATTCGTTAAAAAAGAGATCGAGTAATGGTGTTCCGGAGACCACTGGAACAAGTTTAATTATTTTAAAAGTCCATTAACGAGGTTTTATCTTGAAAATATATTTGATTTAATTTGGTGAAAGAATAAACTTAGTAATGGATTAATATAGTGAAGTTAGAACATTGGTTAGAGTTTACTTACTAAGTGAAGTCAGATAGTTTCGTAAATAACTTTCACGTTGTTAATGTTCTAATTATAACTAGGGTGATTTCTTGAAAATAGTTAAGTAAAGTTCGAAGAGGACATTCAATTAAATGATAGTTTACAATAATAAGTATTCATGAATTAAAGAGTTAGTTTATAAAAAGAGTATAATCTGACTGGAATTGTTCGAGGTTATTTGAGGAGTAATCATTGCTAAAAACACAGAGATTGTTGGAAATAGTTTAATTATGGAATTTTAACACCTTCAAATTTCTCTCCTTTAGAAATACATTTTAATATAAATTTTTTGAAAAACTTGATTGTATTACCGCCACGTGATAATAATGCCAAAGGCTTTAATAATAAATACTAACTGAATTTTAAACTAGTGTAGCGGAAATAACTGAAATAATATCTCTTTATTGATATAAACTTTATAATTCAAGTGTATAACACAGCGTCCTCTTCTCTCTAAAAAACGAGAGCTTATCTCACTAAAAGTGAGTTTCCACCTGTCGCTTGTGTTTTACTCTCCTTCACCGAACATTTTCTTCGCAAGTAACACCTGGCAAGTTCTAGTCTTCACAACAAAAATGCTCCAGACAGGTGTCCAGTCGCATGCCAAACGACTGTCGCCAACTCCACCGGTAATTTCTTCGTCCATCGGTAAATTCATTCTAACCACCCTTCCTTCGGTTTATTTATTAAATACTCTGCTGCTGTAATTCTTGCTGGAAAATTTCGCTTAGTCCCAAAAACCTTTCACTGTAACAAATTTCTACTATAAAAATTTCACCTTCCAAAACCTTTATAATTGAGAGTTTTCAGTTTATCAGATTCTTTGTCGCTGTAATTCTTGCTGGACAATCTTTCGCTTAGTTCCAACAACCTTTCCCAGTAACAAAATTCTACTATAAAATTTCACCTTCCAAAACCTATATATTTGAGAGTTATGAGCTTCTCAGAACCTCAAACTAGTAATAGTGAAGGACTTCCTGTTCGTTCTATCCATAAGCGCATGGGTATCCTTGTTAGCCACCCTCCATCTAATCTTCCTCCGCTTCCTAATATAGAGTGGAGCCACTCCGTAGTTGGCCGTTTCTCTGACCTTGTGTCCTCCAAATACAAGCTTGGTTACTAATGTGGTTAATACTCAGTGGATTACTCGTGGCTCCATTCGAATTCTTCGCACCGGGGTCTATTTTATCTTTGAGTGTCAAGACCCGCGGGATAGCGCGGCTCTTCTCCGCCAACACACCACTGTAATAGATGGTAAGATTATTACTTTCCGCGCTAGTTCAGCCAATCAAGTTCCTTCCACTATAAACTTTAGCTTGGCTACGTTATGGGTAAATATCCATAATTTACCTTGGCGTTTCTTGGAAAATGCATGGACTGCTCGAATATTATCTCACGTCGGGTTGGTTAATTTAGTCGAAGAAACCGGGTCGGGTCTCCCACAGGAGGCTTTTCTTCGGGCTCGCTTAGTTGTTGATTTAACAAAACCGCTAATCTGTTATAGATGGTGACGAGGTTGCGCCACCATTGAAGGTTGCCAAGGATACTAAGCTAATTCATTTGGTTGGTGATTGTATCTTCCTTCTTAAACTTGATGAGTTAAATGCTTCTTTCATGGAAGTCTTTAATTTGATTCATTAAGTCCTCATTTTCATTGTTGTTCTTTTGTTCAAATAAGTTAGATATGTCGAGTCATTAAATCCATAGGAGTTTTATTATTTCATGTATTTCATGATAGTTTGTTCATCGTGAGTCCTTAGTTAAATGGAGTCTTATGTAGCTCGTCTTTCTTAGTTAAAATGTAAAAGTACATGGATAATGAAGCTGGATTATACGTGCAAAGAAGATGGAGATTACAAGGTGAAAGTGGCGTGAGAATAGGGAGTTGTTTCACCCTCATTCCCACGTTCAAATTTGAAACACAAGTGCAGCAAAACACGTCCCTACAAGCAGCATTGAGGCGCCACTAAAATAGGGAGGTTGTTAGCATTTTTAGCCGTTGTAACTAACCGAATGTGGGTTAGTGGCTGATCAAGTTTATCATGTAATTGTCCACTAATTAGCACTAGTTGATCATGTACTTAGGTTAGTTATTTCTTTAATTCTTTTGTTTAGAAATCTGAAAATTAAGTTGTAACAAGTCCTATTTATATTCGGACAAAGTGAATGAAAAGGGACATGACTTTTATGACTTAAAACGTGAGTTTTATACTTTGCTTAATACTTTGTATTCTTGGATTGGAATCAAGTGTTTCGTACCTATGCTTAACTAACCTTAGCAAGTTAGTTTGTGTTCTTAGGACCTTTTAGATTGCTTGGTGGTGTGACTTATCCAAGTAGTTTAGAAGTTGCTATTCAATCAAACTTGTGGATTCAAGTCGTTGATTGTCTAATTTTATCAAAATTCCGTCCTGGCTCAGTGCCATGCTCAGTGCCACACTCAGTGCCATTGTTAGTCGAAACCTTTAAACTTGTATACTTCGAGTGTTACTCCAATTATACAACATCTTGGTATCAGAGCTAAGCTTAAATCCTAACCATTTCATTCATCCATAAGCCCCAAACACATTCCCCACAACCATAAAATCCAACACAACCCATTTCGAACTTTTCATAATCATGGGAGATGAAGCTAATCCCCCTGCAAATTGGCGTGAGACTAGGGGTGTTAACGAGCCGAACCGAGACCGAACATACCTAGGCTCGGCTCGGCTCGAGAATGAATGAGTTCGAGCTCGGCTCGGCTCGAAGCTCGTCGAGCATAAAAAATTTAGGCTCGGCTCGAGCTCGAAACGAACAAAACCAGGCTCGGCTGCCAGCTCGAAGCTCGGCTCGAAGCTTGGCTCGTGAAATTAAAATTTTAAAAATTGAAAGAAAATTTAGCTTAACATTATCCAAGACTTTAGATATAGCCCAATGTTTTGCCAAACTTTTTATAAGTATGGATGTCAGGCTAATTTTCATTAAATAATGCAAGCCCAACAACAATACATTCTACTCCTATCTATACCCCATATATAATACAAGAGATCCCTTATTACTCTTGCTTTCTCCCCGATGTGGGACTTTTAAAATCCCAACAAAGGAACTCACTTAGGCTCTATAGTGAGCAGCGAGAAAAAGAAAAAATGGGTGCTTTAGATTTTTCTATCATGCGCCTTTTATAGTTGGAGATATGAAGTTTTGGTTTTGCCTCATCGATGTGGGACTTATAAACCTTAGCTAAATAAGCTCAACATTATGTTTTGTCAAACTCTTTATAATTATGGATGTTAGGCTAATTTTCATTAAATATGACAAGCCCAAAAACCATCCATTGTACTCCTATCTATGCATGCCCATATAATACAAAAGGTCCCTTGTTACTCTTGCTTCATCCCCAATGTGGGACTTCCAAAATCCCAACAAAGGAACCCACTTAGGCTCTACAACGGGCACCAAGAAGAGATGGGTTGTAGTTGTTTTCCATATCATGCACATTTTATATTTGGAGATGTAAAATTTTGCTTTTGTCTCACCGATGTGGGACTTATAAAACTTAACTAAATAATTTACAATTCACAAACACCGTGCATTATTCCTCATATTCCCAACATGGGTACAAGAAAGGTGATAGAATTATATATAATAAAAGAATTAATTTTATGCTAATCCAAGTTTCTAGGCTTTGCATATTTATTGATTGTCCAACATTATAAAATAAGACAAATCAAACAAGAATTATAATGAATTTAAAGGGTAATAAGATTATATAGGAAAAACAAAGTTGGTGTTTACTTTTTCTATCGATGTGGGACAATACTTTTTTACATAAAGCCTATCTTAAAACATTTTACGAACATGTTTGCGAACTTTCGAGCCGAACTCTACTAGGCTCAGGCTCGGCTCGCTAAGGCCACGAGCCGATCTCGAACTCGAGTCGAGCCCTCCCGAGCCGAGCTTTGACCGAGCTTTGACCGAGCCGAGCTCGAACAGTTTGCGAGCCACCCTGGCTCATTAACACCCTTACGTGAGACCCTAAGAGTATTTGAAGAAGAAAGGAGGGAGAGTGATGCTAGAATGGCATTGTTGCAAGACCAGGTAAGGCAACTCTCAATTCGACTTCAACACCAACGAGAAGGTGGTGAAGATTCGGATGATGCAAGTGAAGTAACTTTGCGTCCTAGAAGGTTCAATCCTCGACCTTCTAATGATATTAAGGTTGATATACCTGACTATGATGGCAAGCTTGATCCTGATGAGTTTGTTGAATGGATTAGAACTATTGAGAGAGTATTTGATTACAAGCAAGTTCCGGAGGATAAAAGAGTGAAACTTGTAGCCTTGAAGTTAAGGAAATATGCATCCACTTGGTGGGCGAGCATATGTGCCAAAAGAGAAAGAATGGGAAAGGAGAAAGTAAGGAGTTGGGAGAAGATGAAGAAGCTTCTCAAACAAAAGTTCTTACCAACTTACTATGTGCAAGAAAATTTCTCAAAATTCCATCATCTTAACCAAGGAAGTAAAACAGTTGAAGAATATGCAAGGGAGTTCGAGGCTTACATCATGAAATGTGATGTCTTGGAGGATGAACCTCAAACACTAGTGCGTTTCTTAGGAGGTTTAGACCCTTCTATTGCAAATGTGGTTGAGTTGCACTCTTACTCAACCTTAGAAGAGCTAGTTCTGTTAGCTCACAAAGTGGAACGGCAAAACAAAAACAAATCCAAAGGTAAATGGGACTCCTCTCGGACCTTTACTAAACCTACCCCCTACTCTAAACCAAACACCACCCCTTCTAAACCAAACACTTCCTACTCTTCTAAGCCACCCCAAAAGAATGAAACCAAACCTATTGTGCCAAATACAACCCGACGGTGCTATAGATGTCAAGGACTAGGGCACATTGCCTCTGAATGTCCTAATAAAAAGGTTATAACTCTTGTGGAGTATGAAGCCATAGAAGAGGGATATGAAGAGGAGGAGGAGGAGAATGTGGAGGAGGAAGAAGAGGGACGTTACATTGGACCTGATGATGGTGAATGCTTAGTGGTTCGAAGAACTCTTAGTGGTATACCTACTAACGAGGAACAATTCCAAAGAGAGGCTATCTTTCACACGAGGTGCACCATAGGAGGCAAAGTTTGTTCCTTAATCATAGATGGTGGCAGTTGCACCAACGTGGCCTCACAAACCTTGGTTACTAAGCTAAACCTGAAAACTACCCCTCACCCTAACCCATATGTCATACAATGGTTGAATCAAGGAAAAGGAATACATGTTTCTTCACGTGTATTATTAGCTTTCACCATTGGAAAGGAGTATAAGGAAGAATTGTGGTGTGATGTTATCCCCATGGATGCGTGCCATGTACTATTGGGAAGACCTTGGATGTTTGATAGAAAGGTGATACATGATGGTTACAAGAATACTTATGCTTTTGTGAAGAATCAAAAGAAGATTGTCCTAACCCCTTTATATCCACGGCACAAAGAACATACCAACAGTCCAACCAAAAGTCCAGTATCCCTCACTACCTTCATCAAATCATCTTACCATGAATATGAGTCATTCCAAGAGCTCATTTTGAGTGGTTTAGATCAAACCCCTCATCCAATATCCGAAACACAACACCCTTTGCTAACCCCTTTGCTCAACCAATTCAAACATGTTTTTCCACAAGAAATACCCCCTGGCTTACCCCCTAAACGAGACATCCAACACAAGATTGACCTTATTCCCGGAGTTAGCCTACCTAACAAACCTGCTTATAGGACAAATCCTAAAGAAACCGAAGAGATAAGGAGGCAAGTGGAGGAATTGAAGGTGAAAGGCTTGATTAGGGAGTCACTTAGCCCTTGTGCTGTCCCTACATTGCTAGTACCTAAGAAGAATGGTGAATGGCGTATGTGTGTTGATAGTAGGGCCATTAACAAGATCACTATAAAGTATCGATTTCCTATTCCAAGATTGAATGATCTTCTAGATGATTTACATGGTTCGAAAGTCTTTTCAAAGATAGACCTAAGGAGTGGTTATCACCAGATTCGAATCCATGAAGGGGATGAGTGGAAGACGGCCTTTAAAACAAAAGAAGGATTGTATATGAATGGCTAGTCATGCCATTTGGATTGTCAAATGCACCAAGCACATTCATGAGGTTAATGAACCAAACTTTGAAACCTTTTCTTGGTCGATTTGTAGTGGTGTATTTCGATGACATTTTGGTGTATAGCAAGAATGAATTGGAGCATGTTGACCATCTACACCAAGTGTGCGAAGTTTTGGAGAAGGAACAACTCTATGGAAACCTTGAGAAGTGTCATTTCTTCTCAAATCAGGTTGCCTTTCTTGGCTTCCTTGTTTCACATGATGGCATTGAAGTAGATGAAAAGAAGGTGCAAGCCATTAGAGAATGGCCAATTCCGAGTTCCATCCAACAAGTAAGAAGTTTCCATGGCTTAGCTTCCTTTTACAGGAGGTTTGTTCGAGATTTTAGTACTCTCATGGCCCCTATCACTGAGATTACTAAACTTAAGCAATTTGAGTGGAGTCATCAAGCACAAAAGGCATTTGAAGAGGTTAAACTTCGACTCACCACAGCCCTATCTTGGCTTTGCCTAGCTTCGAAGACATTTTTGAAGTAGAATGTGATGCTTCGGAGTTGGTATTGGTGCGGTCCTTTCTCAAAGTGGACGCCCCATAGCCTACTTTAGTGAGAAATTAAATGAAGCAAAGAGGAAGTATTCTACCTATGAGAAAGAGTTCTATGCTCTTGTGAGGTCCCTTGACCATTGGCGACATTATTTGATTGCAAAAGAATTCATCTTACATTCTGATCATGAGGCTCTCAAATACTTACAAAGCCAACAAAAACTTCAGCCACGCCATGCCAAGTGGGTAGAGTTCTTGCAAGCCTATCATTTTGTCATCAAGCATAAATCCGGAAAGATGAACAAGGGTGCTGACGCCTTGTCCCGAAGGTATTTACTACTTACTTCCCTTAGAAATCGAGTCATTGGATTGGAAGTAAAAAAAAAAGGTATAGTGATGATCCAGATTTTGGTGAAATATTTGCAAAGTGTCAAGTTCATGCTCATGGAGACTATCATATTTATGATGGCTTTCTATTCAAAAACAAGAGACTATTCTTACCTAAGCATAGTGTGAGGGAGTCTCTAATCCGAGAATTTCATGAAGGTGGCCTAGCTGGACACTTTGGTATTGAGAAGACCTATACCTTGGTGAGTGATTATTTCTTTTGGCCTAGAATGGTGAAGGATGTCGAATACATTGTCAAAAGGTGTGTAGCTTGTCAACACGCCAAAGGTCACTCTCTTCCTCAAGGTCAACATCTACCTTCCTACCCCACAAGCCCCATGGGAAGACATTAGCCTTGATTTGTTACGGGACTTCTAGACAAAACACAACAAAGTGTGGTGATGGTAGTAGTTGATAGATTTTCAAAGATGGCTCATTTTATCCCTAGCCATACTACTCATGATGCGGTTCAAACAGCTCTTTTGTACTTCAAAGAAGTGGTTCGTTTACATGGAGTGCCAAGGAGTATGGTTAGTGATCGTGATACTAAGTTCCTAAGTCATTTTTGGCTTACATTGTGGAAAAAGATGGGAACCAAGTTGAAGTTTAGCACCTCATCTCATCCACAAACCGATGGACAAACCGAGGTAACTAATCGAACCTTGGGAACTTTGCTAAGAGCCCTAGCCACTAAAAGTCCGAGACAATGGGAAGAAATGCTACCCCATGCTGAATTTGCATACAATAGGGTACCACATAAGATCACTGGATTGAGTCCTTTTGAAGTTGTGTATGGGATCAATCCATGTACTCCTCTTGATTTAGCTCCCCTTCCCATTCGAGAAAAATTTAGTAAAGAGGCTGATGAACGTGCTAAAGAGATAAAGAAGCTTCATGAACTTGTGAGGACAAGAATCATGCGTGCCAATGCAAAGATCAAAGAAAGAATTGATAAAAAGAAGCATGATGTTCAATTTTCTCCCGGAGATTGGGTATGGATTCACCTAAGGAAGGAGCGTTTTCCTTCTAAAAGGTGTTCCAAGTTAAGTCCTAGAACAGATGGTCCCTTCAAAGTTCTTGAGAAGATCAATCCCAATGCTTACAAGATTGAATTACCAGGTGACTATGGTGTTTCTTCTTCTTTTAACATTTCGGATCTTAGTCCTTTTTATGAAGATGAAGGTGATCTTCCAAGTTTGAGGTCAAACTTTTCTCAACAAGGGGAGGATGTTATAGATGGTGACGAGGCTGCGCCACCATTGAAGGTTGCCAAGGATACTAAGCTAATTCATTTGGTTGGTGATTGTATCTTCCTTCTTAAACTTGATGAGTTAAATGCTTCTTTCATGGAAGTCTTAATTTGATTCATTAAGTCCTCATTTTCATTATTGTTCTTTTGTTCAAATAAGTTAGATATGTCGAGTCATTAAATCCATAGGAGTTTTATTATTTCATGTATTTCATGATAGTGTGTTCATCGTGAGTCCTTAGTTAAATGGAGTCTTATGTAGCTCGTCTTTCTTAGTTAAAATTTAAAAGTACATGGATAATGAAGCTGGATTATACGTGCAAAGAAGATGGAGATTACAAGGTGAAAGTGGCGTGAGAATAGGGAATTGTTTCACCCTCATTCCCACGTTCAAATTTGAAACACAAGTGCAGCAAAACACGCCCCTACAAGCAGCATTGAGGCGCCACTAAAATAGGGAAGTTGTTAGCATTTTAGCCGTTGTAACTAACCGAATGTGGGTTAGTGGCTGATCAAGTTTATCATGTAATTGTCCACTAATTAGCACTAGTTGATCATGTACTTAGTGGTTAGTTATTTCTTTAATTCTTTTTAGAAATCAGAAAATTAAGTTGTAACAAATCCTATTTATATTCGGACAAAGTGAATGAAAAGGGACATGACTTTTATGACTTAAAACGAGAGTTTTATACTTTGCTTAATACTTTGTATTCTTGGATTGGAATCAAGTGTTTCATACCTATGCTTAACTAATCTTAGCAAGTTAGTTTGTGCTCTTAGGACCTTTTAGATTGCTTGGTGGTGTGACTTATCCAAGTAGTTTAGAAGTTGCTATTCAATCAAACTTGTGGAATCAAGTCGTTGATTGTCTAATTTTATCAAAATTCCGTCCTGGCTCAGTGCCACACTCAGTGCCATTGTTAGTCGAAACCTTTAAACTTATATACTTCGAGTGTTACTCCAATTATACAACATAATCCCAGGATGTTTCTTGCCCTTGGGAGATGGTCAAGTTGTGTGGGTCTATTTTCGGTATGAAGGGGTTTTTAAGTTTTGCAAACAGTGCGGTTGTGTAGGACATCATACTGGAAGATGTCCAATGTCTGCATACGAGGCACACCATCTTATTCATCGTCGCTTCATGGAGTTCGAACATGATGGTATGAACATCATGTTTGGTCCTATGGATGTACCTCTTTATACGAATATTATTCGTGGCTTACCAGATCGGTTTATTTATTGAAATGCTCGTGTGGATTTAACTCGTGTGGTTCCTGACCATGATCCTTATATATTTGATGAACGCCATGTTGATGTTCATATGGTGGACTCAAGCTCGAACGAGGAACCGGTGGAGGTGGCAAGCTCTGAACCTTCGCTTGAGCCACCAAATTTGCCATCACAAGCAAATAATCCTTCACTTCATGAATCAGACTTCCATACTAATCCCCCTATGTCTTACTCTCGGGGATCACCTGCAAGTGTCACTCAAATTCTATCTCCCGCTGCCAGCGGCCATGAAGTGCTAGCTCCTCCTAGCCGACGCTTTGCTACTGATGATATTGCTTATGGCCAAATTGGGGATTTTGTATCCCAAAGCAATCCACCCGTAAATGCAGTAGCTTCTCCTATTTCATTAATGTCACCTACGGCCGAAGCACAAGTACATCGACGTCGTCCTTTTTATCGTCATCTGGGGATTACTACGCGACCTCCGAAACCATTTCGTGTGGCCCTCGAGCATGATGAGTGTTATGTGCCTACAAATGCTGCTGCATCGGGGTTTGATCCTCAGTCTCCTTCCCGGGATTCTCTTAGCAATATGGGGACTCTTGAGGCACTAGTCCAACAAGGAGGAACTACGATTTGTCCTCCGCATCCCGATGAACCTGGCCCTAGTACTTGGTTTTTCCCAGGTAATAAGCGTAGGGCCGAGGGTTTGATGGATAGTCAATCTGCTAATGATGTCGCAGGCTTGCCTTTAGAGGTGAGTTACAGGTCTAAAGCGGGAAAACGACAACGTCTGGAACAATGGGAAGCTAAAGGAGGATTTAATTTAGGCAACCTACATGGCAACGTTTGTACTAAAGCTATTACTGATGTTTCTATGGCTCGAAGTTTGGGAGTCGAACCTGGTGTGGAGATTATGTCTCCTTTGTCAAAGAAACGTCATGCAGCTACTTCACCATCTATGCCGGCTACGAAATGGATTTTCAAACGACAACGTGGTAAGGAAGTCGGCTCCAATGCAGATAACATGGACGTACATTTTTCCTTGTTGGTTAAGGTTGCTGATGACTTAACTAGGGTAGTGACTGACCCAGACCAGTCACCTCTACTTCCATGAATATCCGTTCGTTAAATTGTCGGGGATTGAATACCAGTGACGCCCCGATAATTCCGTACATACGCTGGGTGGTTGCGACGGTTAAGCCCATGTTTTTGTTTTTGCAAGAAACAAAATGTTCAGTTGCACATGTACAGTCCGTGCTACGAACTACTAATCCACATACTGTAGTTGGGGTAGATGCACTAGGGTCTAGTGGTGGGTTGGTTGTGGTTTCTTGGGCACCTTTTGCTGTTAACGTACTTAGGTCCATGTGTAATTTCCTGTTTTGTAAGATATCAGCAAATAATGGAATGATATGGTACGTTTTGTTTTTGTACGGAGAATCGCGCCAAGAGTATCGTCATTTATTATGGGATCAACTGGCACACTTGTTAGAGGCATATCCTGACTTTGTCATTATTGGTGATATAAATCAACTTGACCATTATGGGGATAAGTTGGGTGGGGCTACTATGATTAGGAGG
Organism: Beta vulgaris subsp. vulgaris; assembly: GCF_026745355.1. Lineage (NCBI taxonomy): Eukaryota > Viridiplantae > Streptophyta > Magnoliopsida > Caryophyllales > Amaranthaceae > Beta > Beta vulgaris. Next base: position 19,988,988 of record NC_079209.1, read on the forward strand.
GAGAAGAATATTACCAATTGGAAGCATACTCTACAACTACAAGATATCCCTTTATTGGCCTCGGTTCACTTGGACAAATAACAGGGATGGTGTGGATTTAATCATGGAACGTCTCGATCGAGTGTATGCGTCCCCAAATTGGAATGACAGATATCCACTTGGTTATATTAAAAATTTCCCTATTCTACATTCTGATCATGCAGCTATCTTTTACCAGACAGAGCCACCACCCCAGGTTCATCGTCGGCCATATCAGTTTGAAAATTGGTGCCTCATACACCCTGATTTACCTAACATTATTTCGTCTGTATGGCGCATTCCCATAGCTGGGTCAACAATGTACCGGTTCACGAAACATCTATCCATCTTTCGCACTCAGATCAGGCGATGGTGTTTGGATCATAAAGTTGTATGGGGGATTGATTGGCAAGAACTTTCTACAAAGTTAATGGCCAATGCGTCTGATATTTCTTCTCTTCCTCAAGGTAACGCCTTCATGCTCTAACGTCAGCAGGAGTTGGATAAGTCTGCTTTAGCACACTCTTATTGGTCGCAACGATCTAAAGATAAATTCGTTCAAATCGGAGACCTCCCAACCAAGTTCTTCTATAATAAGATGCGACAAAAACAACGAGCAGCATATATCTACCTACTACGGATAGCAGATGACCAATGGACGGAGGATGGTCCTACCATAGTGAATACTATTTTACATCATTTCAAGGTTGCATATGGGCCGTCTCAGGTGTCTACTGCCTCTGACCAGGTCCAAGATGAGGCCATTGATTTAGTACTTCGCGACTTAAATTTACCTCATCTTTCTCTTCTCAACAACAACAGCTCATTCGACCCTTCTCTAAGGATGAAGTGCATGAGGCCATGTTTGGTATTGGTCAGGGCAAATCTCCTGGGATGGATGGCTCAACGGCCGAGTTTTTCAAACATCACTGGGTTGCCCTCGGAAACGAGGTGTTTCAAGCTGTTAATCACTTCTTCACAACAGGTCATACTTCATACATTCAATGGAACCAGACGTTGATTGTTTTGTTGCCTAAAGGATAGAATCCTGAGGATGTGACACAATTTCGGCCAATTAGTTTATGTAATACCATTTACAAATGTGTTTCGAAATGCCTTGTCAATCGCTTACGGCCATTGCTCTCTGATCTTATCACGGAATATCAGAGTGCCTTCATACCGGGAAGGCATATGGATGACAACATTTTGATCAGTCATGAGTTAACCCATGTTCTTAATAAACATCGAAGCGGTAATGTTCATCTAGCGGCTCTCAAAAATTGACATGAATAAGGCATATGACCGGGTTAACTGGATTTCTCTTAAAAGTTCTTCAGGCCTATGGATTCCCTGCACAGTGGATACAGTTGATTAGTCAATGTATATCTACAGTGACATATCCATCCTGGTTAATGGACAGTTACAGAGTCCTTTCCTTCCCATTGGGCTCCGTCAGGGTGACCCACTATCCCCTATCTGTTCTTGTTCTGTATGGATATCTTCTCTCGCATTAATAATGGCTATGGATATTCGACTATTCGAGGGAATTCGAGCTCACAGGTACGCTCCTGCTATATCCCATCTGTTTTTTGCTGACGATGCTCTTCTTTTCTTTAAAGCGTCGACTACTTCTTTTACGAAACTGTCCAATCTCCTTGCTCGATTCTGCCATATTTCTGGTCAAATGCTCAGTTTACGAAAGTCATTTGTTAAATTTCTCCCAAATGTTTCCGAGCACATGCAGGAATACAAACGTATCTTGCAATTGAATGCCAACGTGTCCCTGGGCACATATCTTGGTACTCCTGTGGATATCCAAGGGAAGAAAACTCAGCACTTCACCTTCTTACTTGATAAAATTTCTCAGCGTATAACTGCGTGGAATCATTCACCAATTTCGCAAGCTGGGAAATTGATTCTCATTAATTCAGTTCTCATTGCTTCCATAGCTCACATCCTATCCGTCTTCATAACCCACAACAATCACTAATAAGTTGGATGCGATGCTAGCACGATTCTTCTGGTCCAATTGCTCAGGTAAAGGAATTGCTTGGAAAAGCAAGGAGCTCTTGCATTTGCAAAAAGGTGCTGGGGGACTCGGCTACGTAGTATTGCGGTGCACAATCGTTCCCTTCTGATTAAGAAAGTATGGCGTATTCATAGGAATTCCAATGGCCTCATCAGTAAAGTATTTGCTGATCAAACTTTGCGCCCTGGTTCATCAATAGCTACACTGCGTCCTATGCGGAGTCAATGTTCTTGGGGTGCGCGCGGGTTAATTCAAGCTGAGAAGGTGCTCTTGACAAATTACATTTGGAAAATTGGATCCAAGTCCAGATTACGTGCTGGCAATGAGCGCTGGGTTCATGGGAGGATTCCCCTCTTTCGGGATGATGTCTCTCTTCACACTGCTGCTACTGTTTCCATTGCTTCCCTCTTGTTGCCACACCAACAAGGATGGAATGTTTCCCGGCTTCATTCACTTTTTCATTCCAGCACAGTTCGTGATATACGTGCTCTTGAAGTGCCACGACTCACAAACCAAGAGGACCTTTCTATTTGGCCTTTTACTACTTCGGGCCAATACACTACCAAATCTGGTTACTACTTCCTCTCTCGACATACCGATATCTACAGCATGAACACCCCTCTCAATTCGGAGTTCTTTCGAATTTTATGGGGATTGCGCATCATGCCAAAATGGCAAACTAACCTTTCGTACCGTGGTCTGGCTAGTTCAGATGGTTGTCCAAGCTGTAATTTGGAACCTGAGACATGCCAACACCTTTTCCGCTTTTGTCATCTAGCCACGTTAGCATGGCAAACTAGCCAACTGAGTATTATTTCCAATGTAACTCCCCTTGTGAGCTTTAAAGACTGGTTCATTGCATGGATACACTATTTCTACCAGCAGGATGGATACAATGGCCATCGTCTTCCTTTGTTTGTGGCTATTTTATGGGCTATTTGGCAGGGACGGAATCAAAAGGTTTTCAACGGAACAATACCTGATCTACCTCTAATCCGTTCACTTTCCAGCAACACTTCACCTTTCTGGCTACTCCTCTTCCTCAGCTTAGGTTCTTGCATGAGGCACCAGGTCCTCCAGGGTTTCTTTTTGCACATTTTGGGTTATCCTTCTCCGGGGTACCACAGTTATAGATACAAGTGGATGGGTCCTGGAAGAAGTCTTCTCCTTTGGCCGGTATTGCCTGGGTTGTTGATAACGTCAGTACTGACGCAACGGAGGGGCAAGGTAGTTGCATTTATGCTGAGTCAGCCCTGGTGGCTGAAGCACGGGCTTGTCTGGGGGCCTTGCTTTGGGCTCAAGCTCGGGGTTATTGTAAAATTTTGATCTACACAGACTCCGAAATCCTGGTCTGGAGTTTGCTTCATCAAACCACACAACCTATTTCAATTGCATGGACTCTCAACGACATTCGAATCCTGGGACAACAACTTCAATGGTGTCGGATTATAAAAGCTAATCGGCAACAGGTGCAGAGGGCACATGAACTGGTCAATCATGTTCGCCTAGGACAGATACCAATGGCCACCCTGTAGTTGGTTACTTTTTTTGGTTTTGTGTTCTTGTACGTTTTACCGATGTCCAAAAAAAAAAAAAAGTGTATAACACAATGGATATAAAAAAAATTAAAGTAGCAACTCCTTGATTAATTATGATTCGTCACTAGATCCACCACATGAAGTATGCATCCAATCAACATGTAAATTCTGCTCGTCAAAATAGGGTCATCATAGGGACAAAATAAAATAAAACAAAAGCGTGTCAATAAATATACTGAGTACATGTATATGTTGAATATTGAAAACTTTATTTAATTAAACATTTGAAATATTTAATTTCGAAAACCCATTCTAGATACTTGATATTACTTGTATAATATAAAGTATATAACAATAATAAAAAAAATCCTTTTTCTTGTCTACATACCTTTCCTAAAGTGTGCACATCCCACAAGTTTTGTATTTCTTACCGAGCCTATGACGAGGGGTTACTACCTTGGTCACATGACTTATACAAAAAATACATGGGTATATAATATAATGGCTACCGTTCTTACTAATAAATAATAAGATGTTGCCTCTTTATTATGATCATAAAAGATCATATAACTAATAAAAATTCTTCGGAAATAATCCTCCTTTAAAAACATTAGGAATACTTATACCTTTAGCCATATAAAGGAATAAATAAAATATATATTATTTAATCTTAAAATAATAATAATATTATTAATAATATAAATTTTACTAATACTAATAATAAAGATAATACATAGGTCCTGTTTGGCACTAGCGTTTGAGGTAGCGGTTATCGGTTGGACAAGATTGAAACGCTACTTAAGAAAATTATGAGTGTTTGGTAAGGTAGTGGTTGTAGTAGCGGGTAACAGTTGGAGTAGATTATGAGTAGCGGTTGTGGAACGTTACTACAAGTAACGTTTGAGATTTAGAGGTAGCGGTCTAGCAAATAAACCCTATATATTAGCATAAGGTAGAATTATTAACTAATTTTTTTATCTTTTACAATTCCAACAGCTACTTTTGCCAAACACTTCTAATTAAACAACTAATTTAATCGCTTACCGCTGACAGCTACTAGTAGACAGCTAGTAGCTACCCCCAACCGCTACCGCTAACAGCTACTGGAACTGCTAGTTTTGCCAAATATGCCCATAATGAATAACATGTTGACATGAATTGGCGTGATATCTCAAGCTAAGTACTAAACTACAAACATAAGTGAATATGAAACATTAATAAGATGCTTTCCAAATTCATAATAATCTCATTAAGTTCAAAATATAACTTACAAAACATGTACTTTAATCTAAAATATTTTCCTAAAAACATGATATTACGCTTGTAAAATAATTATTAAAGATCTATATATACATGCACCTTAAAATAAAAAGACTACTGATGGAGAAAGAAAAATGGTAGGCTAAGAAACAGAGAGAGTTTAAACTTGAGAAAAGAGATGTATTTTACAAATTTGGTGTGAAGATTATGAGGGGAGGAGACCCCTATCTATACTACTCCCTCCGTTTCCTAAAGATTTTCCCTCTTTCCGTTTAAGGGTGTTTCCAAAAGATCTTCCCTCTTTTGCTTTATTCCTTATTTGGCAAAACAAATTTCCCTATTTACCCTCTCATGTCACTATCATATGGTCCACCATTACATTATTAATTCAATTTTACTCCCTTTCTCTCTCCTACTTTAACCCCTTTTATTTGTTTATTTATCTTAACCCCTTTCTCTCTCCTACTTTACTCACACCGTGCCCCACACAACTTGATTCTCCTTGGTATCTGTAGAAACAGTAAGTGGGAAGATTTTTAGGAAATGGAGGGAGTAGTAGGGTAGATAGAGTTCAAGTGGGACTAGAAAACTAGAAGATGGGTTTAACAGAAAAGATAACCCAAATATACCTAAGATCTAACAAAATTTTGCGATCAGCCAACTAAAATTCGAAAAAGATATAAATTATCTTGTAATACATTATTCTTGAAGCTAAAATATAAAAAGATAAGCAAAAAAGTCAAAGGAACAAAACTTGATCAAACATACTCCCCGTGTACTAACTTGTTTAGCTACGCCCGGAATTTTTATTTCTTTTTTCAAAAATTATTAAAAAAGACGGTCTAATTTTAATATAAAAGTAGACCTAGTCACTATTGGGCTTATTCTATTTTTAATATTGGGCTTACCATTGCCTAATTTTAATTTAAAAGTAGGCGGTCTCTTACAAGACGAACTCTTCTTTTTTTTTGTAAAATCTCTTTTCTTTTTTTCTTTTTGTAACTTTTTTGGATTTATTTTTAATTTTTTTCTAAACAAACTACTTGAATTTTAAAAATTAGTAAACTTAGGTTGAAAATTCATTTGGACTAGAATTCGCTTTAAATACCCAAACTTTTTCTTATAAAAGCCTATCTTAAGCCTTTTTAACAATTCATAAGCCTTTTTAGTAAATAAAATCTTTTTAAAAATTAATTTTTTTCTAAAAATATAAGTATTAATTTAATAAAAATACGGAGTTTTGCAGACTACTCCCTTAAATAAAAGAAGTTTCGTCCTCGAAACTTGAAGCAAGCAAATAAGAAATAAAGCAAGTAATTCACGTATACAAGTTCTCTATATACAATTAAGTTGAGTCACCAAGTAACTCATCGAACAAGTCAAAATTAGGTTAAAAAAAGTGTTATAAGTCAAAATCGCGAAACTCTATCGCATTCTACCCCCTTAAAAGGAGTTACGTCCTCGTAACTTGCTAACGCTTAAAACTTGACTCTAAATTATTTACCAATTTTGTATTACAAACAATATAACAAACATTGTTGGGAATGAAATAATAAATTCACTAGAGAGATAACAGTTTCGGAAATATCTTTTAAGCTTTAAATCATTTAACCTCTATTTCAAGGTATTAATAATAGAAATAGTTACCTTCAATAATAGATCAACATAATAAAGAAAATATTTAAGTAAAAAAAGTAGTTATGACAAACTAAAAAAAGTTTATACAATTTGAATAGGAAAATTTTCTAGATTCTAGAATAATAAAGAATTACATAATGATACAAAATACAAGTGTTGTAGGAAAACAATTTGAGAAAATTAAATACTAATACATTATCAAAATGTTATAATATAGTGAGAATAAAAGAACTTTATAAAACCTTTTGTAAGCTTTACGCGAAAATATAATATTCATACAAGTCTATCTTTTTTTTAAAAAAAAACTTTACTTTCTCCTCAAATTTTACTCAACTTCACATAACTCAGGAAGGTCTCAAAATGAATATCATAAAAAAATAATCTTTCATCTTACTTTATTACGAATCAAAATCAAATCAAGTCATCATTATTATTCACAAGCAAAACTTATTAGTATATATACTAACACAACATATACTTGAAGAAAAAAAAAGACTTTCGTACTTAAGTCTTCAAAACTAGGGTTCCATAAAAATCTAAAATTTCCTTAAAGTATCATAATCAATATATTTTCAAATAAACAAAAGTCAACTATAGGACTTGAGACAATAACTAAACAAAATTGCTTGAAATTTATATACTCTTCATTTCAATAAAATTAACTCATTTATATAACATATACTCAATGCTCAAATCCATATGGCAAAAATACCACAACTCATTCCAAAATTAACCACATTGAGTGACTAGTTTTTTTTTTTTTTTTTTCCTTTTCTTCTTCATTAAGCTCTTGATTTTTATTTTCCGAAAGTAAATGTCTTCCAATATTAGAGTCACTTAAATCTTTTAATAATTGATCATTTATAACTCATTGTAGGAAATATTGTATAAAAACCAACAATTATTGTGAATACAATATCACTCAAGCAAGTGTTTAAGAATACTTCCAAAATTAATACTCCATTGACACTCAATAATCTTCCAAAATAAAATCAACTTATCGTACATTTAGAGAGTTCTAGTATCTTATTACTTTCACCTATTAAAACAAGAACGATCTAGAGAAACCTACTAAAAATTCAAATATGGTTTTGCTTCGTACTTTATTTGCTTAGTTATAACAACGATAGCTCTTTTTAAAATATATGCGATTCAGCATGGGGAAAAACTCTTTAGTTAAACCAAACTTCAAATATGGTAGCTCATAAACCTATAAGGTCCTCATAATATTCCTTATTTTGTCACTTTTAAAGGTTATATCTATATCATTGCTAATATGGTGTTGGTTGTATCCATAAACATAATACATAACTTATCTAATCTTGATAGCTCATCCAAACTAGTAGAAATCATTGATCTCCTACTTGTTTCCACAAATTATGAAATTTTCCTTCTTTACTCATGTCACTATATATTAAAGGTCATCCAACTGAAGAAAACTTCAAATTACTATTTCACAATTCTTAGCACATAATATAAGGTATTGTCTTATTCACTCCTACTAAAATAACTACTAAATTTCTGTCCTTCAACGGAATAAACCAAAATAATTTTCATCTTTAATGAATCTAAAATACTCAATTAATAGTCTTACTTTGAAGTCATAGGTTCTCCTAGCACTTATAAATCCACAAAATAAACATATTGATGCTTTATAGAATGTATATAAATCACTTTGCATGAATTGGATCACATGCATATATGTCATATAAGACATTAAATAACCAAGTTCATCTCATAGAAAATATACATGCCAAAAAAATAAATCATAAGAGATAGTAATACCACACCTTGCAAGTATCTTCTTAATAAGATGTTATGAAAGACAGAATGATACCTCAATTCTTATAATTCTTATAATAAACAATAAATTTTTTCTTTTGCTTATAAAAAATAAGTCACACTTAGTTAAAATATATTTAAAATAATCAACTTACAAATAGAATGATAAACACTAAATAAACATTTTAAAAAAAATCAATATAATTCCAAAAAATATATATATATATATATGTAGATTTATAAGTAAAATAAAGATTGCATGTTGACATAATAGTCAGAATAAAAATAACATTTGAAATGAATCGAAAAAATATTTGAAATTTCTAAAAAAACATTTCGTTTGATATTTTTGAAAAATACATATGTACGTGTATGACCAGCGAAGTTATTTATCTCAGTACTAAGTTCATAGTGTATGAATAATTAGTCGAGTGAATTCCCAGGAAAGAGAGGTGCGGTACAACGGCCAACTTAAGTACCAACTCTTTCTTAGCCTGAACTTTCATCGGAAAAATAAATCCACATACTTATTACGTTCTTCAAAATATAAATCAGAGAATATTTATTTTTGAAAATATAAGTATTTGCATAAAAAGAATGAAGTATTTTTTTCACATAATATAAAATGTCAAAAAATGCAGATAGAATGCGGAACTCTATCATATATGCCCCTTCTAGATCTACCCATATTTTTATTGACTGTTTATTTTATTTTCAAAAAGAACCAGAAAAACTGATACCATTTTGTAACACCCCCCTAATTTCTCTCCTTTGGAAAATACGTTTTAATACAAAAAATCTTGAGAAACTTGAGAGTATTATCGCCACGTGATAGCGTTTAAGGCTTAATACTAACTACTAACTGAAATTTAAAATGTTGGTACAACGGAAATAACTGAAATAACTTCTCTTTATTGATATAAACTTTATTTTTCAACTGTATAACAACGGAAATAAAGAAAATAAAAAAACAACTCCTTGACTAATTATGACTAATTATATTTCAGTGTAATTGTGAACACTTTTAAGTTATTTCCCGTCTTGGCGTTGTTCTATTTTCAAAAAAAACTTTGTCGGATTTCCCAAAAGAATTCAATAGGATAGAGTTTGAGAATTAGAGCTTTGTTGTAGCGAATTAATTCAATCTAAATAGAGTCGGGATTTTGGTTTCCGCATTCTCTGATATAGTTGAGTTAATGTGATAGTAGCAGTTGGTTAGTTCGACCAGATATTTTTTCAGTCTGATGTGCATTAATCCTCTGTAAGCTGGTAGAGCATGACCGCCTGTTACAAAAAGTCAACTCCAAAAGTCAAACCAACACAAAGTCAAAACTCAACTATAAAAGTAAAAGTTAATTATAATATAAAAAGTCAACATAAGCTCTTCATAACCTCCCCAACCCATGATGCATCATCTTCGAAACTAAAATGGAAGATGGACTATTGATCTCGAGAAACTGTTTACCAATGGGTTATCACATGATCAATAAGGCATAGCCATGATTAACACATACACAAAAAAGCACTTAATCAACAAAGTTGAGTACTACATAGTAAATAAATATAAAACCTAACATGATACTAATAAATAATAATATAATACGATAGCGTACTACTTTTGCTGAACTTGATTCCACAACTAATGAGTTAACTAATAATTTAGATAGAATAAGCAATGGAAAGAGTTGTCCAAATCAAAGCAGTCTTCAATCTAGAAGACAAAGTACGAACGCAACTCCATACTCCCTTGGCCCACGATCACTAGTAGAATAAATGCTATTTGCGGCGGTTAAAAAGTGCCCTATTGCTGCGGTTTTGGGCGCGCAGCAATTAAGGGGGCAGCAATAGGTATTTATAATATTGCTGCGGTTTTAAACCGCAGCAATATCAACAAATATTGCTGCGGTTTTCAGGTCAAACCGCAGCAATATTGTAGTAGTATGTGTACACGTAATGCCACTTACACGTAATATTGCTGCGGTTCTTGGCCAGAAACCGCAGCTTGTCCTAGTACAGAAATTTTTTTTTTTTTTTTTTTTTTTTGCATTTGTCAATTAATTTTGAAATATTATAACCAAACAACTAACCCATTCACAATCCATTAAATTCACATACAAACTGAAGATAAAATATTCATTGATTGATAAAAATGAAAAATCTAATTACATCAATATTACAAAAGAATAAAATGTAAAAAGAAAAGGTGAAATTAAAAAAACAATTACAACTAAATTACCAATAAAAACAAATAATATACGAAAAAAATAAAAAACTGAAAAATAAAAAAAAATCTAAAAACTACAACCAGAACTTAGAAACGAAAAAAAGAGGAAATAAAAACGAAAAAAAAAACAGAATAGACAAGGATTCGACAGCGTTGAAGGAGACGATGGAATTGCTTCGTTGGATTCGGCAGCGTGAGACGAAAAGACTTCGCGTTGAACGAGACAATGGAAGACGAACAGACGACAGCATTGAAGGAGGAACATAGTACAGACGGCAGCGAGCAAATCACGAGAGGATATCATGTCCAGGCGAGGATGAGCGAACAGACGAGGAAGAGAACAGACGATGAGCGAGCAGACGAGGAAGAGAACAGGCGAGGATGAGCGACTTCGGCGGGGAGACGAAGGATGAGCGAGTAACCGCCGGTTGAGAGAGGTGTGAGACAAAGTTTGAGGGTGAGAACATGAGAGAGGAGAGAGGAGAGAGGAGAAAGGAGAGTGGTGAGAGGCGTGAGAACTGAATGAGTGTGAGAGGCGCGGTTAATTAGAGACATGGGCCTTAACCCTAGCCTCTTTAAATACCTGATACGGAAGTATTGCTGCGGTTTGTTTTAAAAAACCGCAGCAATATATTAAAATAATAATTTTTATATTATTTTAATATATTGCTGCGGTTTTTATCAAAAACCGCAGCAATATTATTGGTCAAATAGTAAAAAAATTTCAAAAAATTTACGCTGAAATTATATTGCTGCGGTTTTAGGCCGAAACCGCAGCAATATCCTTATTTCATATTTTTCCTTTTCTTTTACGTGATATATTGCTGCGTTTGGGTAAAACCGCAGCAATACTACCGCAGCAAATAGCAATTATTCTACTAGTGGATATCGATGGACCTTTTAAATAAAAATAGGACACAGTGATCAATTCGGTCATAAGAAAATTCATGGGCTACTACCATATATTCCAACTCATACTACTCCAATACTTCATATATGCACAACTCTAAAGCTATTGCTGTCCACTTTCCACTTTAAGTGATTAATAAATTATTTACTTGTTATGACTCATAAGTAGGACAAATAATATAATCATCAAAGAATGATGTTCCCTTTATCTTACGATTAGATAAGGTGATCATCAACTTACAACCCAAGAATAACTCCATTATCAAATACATAACCTTTATTTATTTGTTGATCCAAGTCAACAACCAACCAACCAACCTTTCATAGGCGAATAACCAACTTACCAAATAAGGTCCGATCCTCATAAAGTAATTAAATAATCCAAAAGGAACAACATGATCCATCCATGATCCAATACCAATATAATCCCATATGCTTGTATCAATAATCCATACAAACATAATATAATCATCATAATTAACATGCTTCACACAACGGCATAAAACATGTAAATTATGTTGAATATAAATTATATAAGAACTGTAAACAGTTCCTTATACATGATACTACATAAATCCACATGATAGGTATCCAACCACATATAGGAATGTACGTATCTTGTAATAGACAAAGTTCGAGGCTACTTTAACAAGCTTGAAAGTCGCCTAAAGAGAATTCTTTGCCTACCAATAATCAAGATAACCACAAATCAATACTCTATAAAATTTCAGCAATATTAAAATACTTTAAACCCTATTTAAAAGTGTTTAAAAACCTTTTTCATCATTAAAATGTCAATTATTTATACCTCCTAGTAGCGGTGTTCAAAAATATCCGATCCGAATTATCTGATCCGAAAATCGGCCGATCCGATCCAAAATTTTGGATATCCGGTCTGATTTTAAGATTTCCAATATTTCGGATCGGATATCCGGAAATAATTTCGGGTTCTCGGATCGGATATGGATCGAAAATTTTCAAATATGTCAATGACTTGATCCGAAAATCCGGTGATCAGATCCGAAAACTTGGTGTTCTGATCTAAAAAGTTCGTATATCTGAAAATTTCGGATCGGATTCGGATCGCAATTCCTCCAATCCGAAATTTTCGGATATCCGAATTTCGGATTGGATCTGATTCGATATCCCACATTGAATACCCCTAACTCCTCGTATAATACTACTATATTAGTTATTAAAATCCGTCAAAACTCATACTTTGATCATAAATACTGCATCATAAGCATACTAATCAAATTTTTAGCAACTTAATGTATTAAAACCCTTTCAAAATACACGTAAACAATATAAAAAAACATAAGAGTACTCAATTTCATAAAAAATAATATGAAAGGGAACTTTGTCTACTATGATTTTCAACTCATAAAACTCTGAAAATTCATGCTTTGATATTGAAAACCTTAATATAAACATAATAAATAAATATGAATATTAGTTACTTTATTATATAAATTACATAATCTGAAATTTATATTTAAATGATCAACCTATAACTTTAATTCGGAAAACATTAAATCAATCTTTAACATATAAACTTCAACATTAAATTAAAAATAGAGGAGCACGAAATAAACCTAATATAGTGTTGGGACCAAAGGAATTAATTTTAAATGACACATTTAAATTCTATATTTCAAGTACTCACATTCAACTCAAATCATTTGCTTGGGGAAAACAAGAATTAGGAATTCATCATTTCAAATATGTATATTTTTTTGGAAGAACAAAAAAGGAGACTTTATATTCAGAATTGTATACAATTAACAAAAAACAAATCAATCTAAAATATGAAGTTTTTGATCTTTTGTCATTTCCATTACCTCTCATCATTCTCACATTTCTCTCTCTTCAAACCCAAAAAAGTTATAAAATTTGTTACTACTTCTAAGCTCGCTTCAATGGTGGGTGCTACTCTTATAAACTCAAATTAATGGAGGGAGTTTTCCTTCCTTTGTCATCTTTTCTGGTGGTTCATAGATGAGGTGGTTTGAGGAGAGAGAAAATGAAGATTTTGTGGGATTGTGATGGTTGGAGATGGAGAAATCCAAGGAGCTGTGAGAATGTGGTGATTGGAATTTGAAATGGCATCTTTATAGTAGTGATTTGAAATCCCTCATTCTAGCTTGTTTTCAGCAAGTGTATGGAATTGGATCAAATCAAATTGAAAATGCTTTCTATTCCCAAACAACAGAATTCAGCCAAATCTTTCGTTTGAAATGAAATGCTCTAATCCAAACAGAGCATAAGGGAAGAAGGAGCGAGAGACGCGTGGTACAGGGTGGCTGGGCTGGCTGCAGGCGACAGTGGTCGGCGGTGGCCTGCGTGGCTGCCACTGGCTGAGAGAAAGGTCGAAGGAAAGAGAGAGGAGGAAAGAAAAGAGTGAAGGCCGAAAAAAAGAGGAGAAGGAAGAGAGAGAAAATAAGTGTAGGAATAAATTTGGGGCTTTTGGGGGTTTATATAGTTAACCACTTTTGGGATTAGAAAATTGTGTTTGGGCTTTAATAATATTTAATGATTAGGTACTTGCATAGGATTCTTCCTCTAACCCAATTTAAAATCTTTTTTACTAAACCTAGAGATGTTTAAGCTATTTAAATAATTTTCAAAGTATGACTATATAAAATATTTGATTACTTAAAATTATTAAATACTTCTTTTGGCTTCAAATTGTCAACCCATTTAATTTATAAAATTTATTAAATTACAGGGGATTACATTGGAAGGGGTGGTCGTGGTGGACGCAGTGGGTCGCGTCCAAACCAGTAGCATGGTGAGCGTTCAGGAGGAGACATTGGCGATGTGAATCCCACTATTGCTGCTGCGGTGAGTAGAAATAATAGTGGGGTAGCATGTTCGAGCACTGACCATGGCGTGCCGGTATGACTAGCGAGCAGTGTACAAAATAATGATCACATGCGTGGTGAGCTCTATAACTCTTTTTGGCTCATTGATTCTGGTACGTCTCATCATGTCGCTGGAAATGTTGATTTGTTGAGTAATGTGCACGATATGATTGAGTGTCCTGTGGGACTCCCGAATGGTAAGCATACTCCATCCACTAAACAAGATGGTGTGCGGTTGAGTAACAACTTTTTTCTAAGGAATGTATAATATGTTCCAAAATTAAATTGCAATTTGATATATGTTTCTCAACTTTCGGATGATATAAATTGTGTTTTTCACTTCACTAAACACATTGTGTGTTATAGAGGACCAACGCTTGAGGATCCTGATTGGAGTAGGTGAATGGAGAGACGAAATTTACTACTTCCAGGATGCTGTGAGGATTCATGCATTAAATGTGGACGGGATCACTTCTCTGAGTTGTGGCATAGAAGACTTGGTCATCCCTCGAAAACGTAGTGCCATCTCTACCCTTTATTGATAGCTCTAGTAGTATTTTGAATAAAGCATATGGTGTGTGTCATCAAGCTAAACAAACTAGGAAAAGTTTTCCTATTAGTGATAGTAGAGCAACTTCGCGTATTGAAATCATACATTGCGATATTTGGGGAAAGAATCATACTCATTCTTGTGGTGCATCTTACTTTCTTACTCTTGTGGATGATTATTCTAGAGCAGTTTGGGTATATCTTTTGTTTGATAAAACTGAAGTGTTTAAGATGTCCAGTTCTTTATTTGCTATGATTGAAAGACACTTTGGCGCAAAAGTTAAAATTGTGCGTAGTGATAATGGAACGGAGTTCAATTGCATGAGATATTATTTTGCTCCAAACAACATGCATACATACCCCTCAATAAAATGGGAGAGTGGAGCGTAAACATCGTCATACTTTTGCTGAGTTGCGTGTTTCTGGATGCTTGTGTTATGCTTCTAATCACAAATCTAAAAGGGATAAATTCCTGAGTTGGAGTAGAAAATGCATTTTTGTTGGTTATCTACATAGACGGAGAAGGTGGAAACTCTATGATCTTGAAAAAGGTGAGTATTTTGTGTCTCGAGATGTGAAGTTTTATGAAAATGAGTTTCCATTTGCTTCTATTGCTCATCGTCCCCGTCTCAAATTATTGCCCCTCAATTTTATAACTTAGACGATGATTTTCTCTATGACTATGTTGGTTTTGGTGATAAGGTGAATATGCATGAGAGGTGGCTTCCTCTTATTGACAATGTAATTGAGGGAGATGGTGCTATTATGCATGAGGATGTTGTTGTAGGTATTGACAGTGTTGGTAGTACGGTGGAGCCGCTGCAACATCACATGATGAGGTGTCTGAGTTGGATTGTGTTAGTGAGTCGAGGGAGGAGGTCGTGGCCGCTCCCAATGTTTGCGTTGGTGAAGACAAGGGAAAAGGCAAGCGAAAAATTACGGTTTACAGAGTTACGTGGCTTTGTTACAAATATGGAAGAACGTAAGTCCTCCTTCTTCTCCATCACCATCTACTTTAATTGAAGTCCTCATGTACGTACTTTCCCATAGCACATTGTTGGTGCAAATTTAGTTGGTTGACTTTGCAAACAAGTCAATGCACACCCAATAGTTTGATATTGAATGTCACAGGAGTATTAGTCCCCAAGGGTTATCGGTTTTAATTTGATAAAACCTTTGCTAACGTACTTTGTTGTAATCTTATTGGTAAAACTACAACGCCTAATGAATTCAGGCGGAAAACATGAAATAGAACAAGATGCGCAATAATTAATCTATTAGTTAAAGCCAAATATTCTCATTCACATCACAAACTTCTAGAATAAACTTTCATAACACATATGAGGATAATCCAGGCTGGACAATTAAAGGAAAAACACAAAGATGATTGCCTCCATGAGTTCCGGCTAAACTCTTCACTAGTACATGCTCTAGATCTGAGAACTAAACTATAACCCCAGTAGGGTGTCGGCTAGGCTAGGCTAAGGCTATGTTAGAAAGTAAGTTGCAAGTTGTTGTTTGTTGTGTTTGTTGTTTTTTGCTTGATCCTTTGTGTTGTATTCATATAGCAATGTGGCAACCTAATTACGAAAATTACTATTTGAAGTAATTTCATAAATATTCATATTACAATTTATCTATTTGTTGATAAATTACATTTTTTAATTAATTAAATCCATTTATAAATAACATTTGGAGATAACATTTGGAGATATTCTCTACATACAAGTCCTACCATAGCATGATATTGTTCATCCTTTAACTCTCGCCCCACAATACTCCTTGTGACCCGAAAATAGTGGCCATCTTCAGGGGAGTAATTGGACATGGCTCTGAAGATCAATAATTTGTGATAGTTATTATCCCATGCATACCTTCTGTTTATCAAGGGTGGATACATCTATGAAAAGAAACCTTCTTGGGCCCATAGTTCCCAAAGTTGACATACACACTTGAAGCGTACTGTCCTCCCCTCGATTTCATCTTGACCTTCTTCCACCTTCACCACTTTGACAGAGGTTTGGGTACAGAAGAGAATTAGGCATTTTGCGTATGCCGAATTCAGAGTTTGTGGCCTTCGGAAATTGAAGGTATTAGTTACTTCTTTTCCCCACTTTTTACAGACCGTTAGCAGTTGATCTTGTGATCTTTCTGCTAGCTTCCGCCTTATGTGGGTAGACAACAGATCCATGTTGGCAACACCTTTGGTGGCGCTTGAATCTGCTGATGCCAAGTCTTCTGGCTCCACTATGGGATTAGCGTTAAATATCCTTGCAATTTTCTCCTCCCGTTGTGTTGTCTTAGTTGTTATGAAGGCTTATTTGTCTTCATTTATGATGTTAAGAGCAGAACGATGGTTGAAGCAGTCATCATCAAATTCAGCCGCTAAATTTGCATAGGCTTCATTATCCATCTTTCTTAATTTTTTGTGACATGAACGTGAAATTATGAATATGATTGTTAAACCAACTTCTTTAAATAACCAGTCTAATTTCTTAACGGTCATTTTCAATAACTTCCAAAGTCAGTAAGTAATTAAATACCTAGACCATTCTTCGAGAATTTTAGTAAGCCTTTTATACTGATTTGTTGGCAAACCTCATGATGATATTATATTTGGACCTTAGGGCCTAGACGTTACTTTCTTGGTTCATCATTTATTTTTATTTGAACAGTTGAATTATACACGTAATTTGATACGGTATTGGAAATAAAATCTGAATAAAATTATTTCATTTTATGAAAATAAAACTCTATGAGCATGATATATCTAACATATATTTTATTAAATCTCAAAAGTTATTACATAGTCTCCTAAAGAGATATACTATATATAATAGATATGATAATTGATCATAATAAGTAAAACATTTCATCCTAATACCTGATTTGTCAAGTCCTAATATGGGCAAAGCTAATGATGATTTATGGCTCCTCATGTTCGTCCACATCAGGATCGTCATCGTCCGAATAGTCTTCATCTAAAGGCATTGGAAATCCCCTCTCCAGTATGTGTTCTTGCCATAAGAGGCATGTGCACTTATTTTTTCGGCAATTCATAATTGTTATTAATAACAAAAAAGAAAGGTATTCGAGATACAACCTAACTCAACACAGGGCTCAAGCCTACTAATGTTAACTCCACCCACCTTCTAGGAAGGGTTTGGGGAGAAAACCACGAAGATAAGAAACCCTTCTCAACCTCCCTGAACAGGCTTAGGGACACTAGATAACAATCGCATATCACAGAAATGTTATCTTAAGATCAGTCTCTCATGGAGAGAGTGATTACAATGACAGACTACACTAAAGATAATGTTCTTAAACAATTGAAAAGCTGGAGTAATTTTATCATCGAAAATCTTCATGTTTCTTTGGATCCAAATGTGATAAACACATTCCTCATAAACCTCATGTTATAAAGCTGTCCAGTAGCTCTTGTTTTCCTGTTGAATTTTGCAGCTCTCTCCACCTCTGTAGCCTAGTGTCTAGGTCTGTTAACACCAATTTGCTACAAACATAGATTCCAAACCTCTGTACTATAGTTGCAGGTAAATAAAAAATGATCTTGGGTTTCTCTATTGCCAGTGCACATCACACAATCATGGTTGTCACCAAGCCCCCATTAAGCCAACCTATCCTTTTTAGTAAGTCTTCCATGAAGCATAAGCAAAGTAATGAACATAGCTTTTGGACTAGCTTTGCTTTTGCAAATAATTCTTCTTCAAGACATAACTGGAGAATCACCTTCCAAGACCTCATGATAGTCAATATGGGCCCTCACCATCCATCAATGCATGGCGTTCTACGACTCATCGTTACTTTAGAAGGTGAAGATGTTATTGACTGTGAACCAATAGTGGGTTATTTACACAGGGGTATGGAAAAAATTGCGGAAAACGACCAATTATACAATGTCTTCCTTATGTGACATGTTGGGATTATTTAGCTACTATGTTCACAGAAGCAATTACTGTAAACGGACCGGAACAGTTGGGAAATATTCAAGTACCTAAAAGAGCTAGCTATATCCGAGTAATTATGTTGGAATTAAGTCGTATAACTTCTCATTTGTTATGGCTCGGCCCTTTTATGGCGGATATTGCTGCGCAGACCCCTTTCTTCTATATTTTCAAAGAAAGAGAATTGATATATGATTTATTCGAAGCTGCTACCAGTATGAGAATGATGCATAATTATTTTCGTATTGGAGGAGTAGCTGCCGATCTACCTTATGGATGGATAGATAAATGTTTGAGAATTTACTGTTATGGATATGCTGTTGTAGGCTGTTAACATCAGTGATAAGATCTCCTATTAAAATCATCTTCATTGCCCATGAGAGTCTTTGAGCTATAGACCACTGCCACACATCATTGTGCTTGATATAGTAAGCATGGGTCCATCTGATCCACAATATGTCTTGCTTATTAGCTAAAGCCCAAAAATATTTAGCTATTGCAGCCTTGTTCCACATAACGAGGTCCTTAAAATTAAGACGTTCACTAGCTTTCCTCCTGAAAAGTGTATCCCAGGCAATAAGATTTTTCCTAGACATGATACCAAGACCAGTTCATAGATAATATCTGCAGATAACTTGAATCTCCCTTAAGAGTTTCTTAGGAAGGATGGATATTTGACACCAGTAGAGTTGTCTGCTTTGAAGTACAGTGCTAACTAGTTGAGCTCTACCTGCATAGGAGAGCTTCTTGGCAGTCCAACTTCTAACTCGAGCAGTGACTTTAGCTAACAAGAGCTTGCACTCATTGTAGAATAATTTCCTATAAGCCAAAGTAACTCCCAAGTATTTGAAGGGAAGTGTACCAGCATGCATTTGCAAGCACTGTTGTAAAGTTCATATGTCATCAGGGTGGACCAGCAAAATAGACATTACTCTTGTCTAAATTTGCTTCCAACACTGAAGCCTTTGAGAACTTTTGAAAGGGACCATAAATGAGATGAATAGAACTTTCATCAGCTCTAGCAAACATCAATAGATCATATGCAAGCATAAGGTGAGTAGCACCCACTTTTTCACATCTTGGGTGAAAATTGAAGTCAGGTATTGCTTTCAACTGCCCCAAGCATCTAGTAAGATACTCCATACAAATGACAAATAGGAAGGGACATAGAGAGTCTCCCTACCTAAGGCCCTTCTAAGCTTTGAAAGGAGGAGTAGGAGCTCCATTAAAAAGCACCGAATAAGTAACTTTAACACAAATCATAATCCAATTCACAAGCTTGGGGGGAAAACCAAGTTCTGCCATCATAACTTGAAGAAAGGCCACTCAACTAAGTCATAGGCTTTTCGTAACTCTATTTTAATCATGCATCTAGGACTAATATGCTTAGTGGAGTAGCCCTTAATTAACTCGGTAGCAAGAAGGATGTTGTCAGAGATAGTTCTACTAGGGATAAACCCAGCTGAGCTAAATCCATTACAATGCCAACCGCTGTCTGCAATCTCATAGTTAAGATTTTAGCAATTAGCTTATAAAGCACAGTGCAACCATCAATTGGCATAAAATATTTAATAGAGTTAGGATGAGCAATTTTTGGTATTAAAGTTACCAAAGTGCAGTTAATAGGAGAAGGTAAAATACCTTCTTCAAAAAACTCCTGAATCGCCTCATACACTTTTCACTTGATTACATGCCGGTTTCTCTTGAAGAACAAACTGTTAAAACCATCAATCCCTGGAGCCTTAAGATCATTAATGTTACGAAGAGCCAAATCAATCTCACCATGAGTAATTGGTTGAATTAGACGGTGAACATTAGCATGCTGAACTTGAGCCCCTACTCTTACAAGAGCAATGTCAACCCCTAGGAGATCCTGAGCAGTAGTCCCCAATAAACCAGTATAGAAATACATAACTTCTGCTTGAATGTCAATGGTAGTAGTGAGCTTAACCCCTTGATCATTATAAAGAACATCCATAGTATTCCTAGCATATCTGTCTTTCATAGCTTGAAAGAAAAAATGGCTATTGCTATCACCCAGATTGAGCCATTCAATTCTAGATTTTTGCCTGTAAGCACTTTCTTCAATGATCAACAAGTTCTTCAATTGACTTACACGATCAGCTTCTTGCACAAATAGATATTCAGTTCTTTTAGTAGCAATGCTGGTCTGAATTACATCCAATTGCTCTCTGATTTAAGCAATTATAGTCTCCAAATTAGCATAACACTGCTTATGAACTCCTTGAAGCTTCCCTTTGATGGTTTTTAAGTTGGTCCAGATCAGCTGCATAACCATTCTTCTAGTACCATCTCTCCAAGAGTCAACAATAATTTGTTCAAAATCATCATGATCTGCCATATAATTGAGGAATTTAAATGGCCTTCCTCTCTGAGTGATAGAGGGAGAGCATTTCAAGAGACGAGGGCTATGATCAGAAATACTAGGATTAAGATAGTCCACTGTCAGTTTGGGCTGTCAGTTGGAGGAAGATCATTTGTAATAATAATGCTAGTCCTAAAAGCAAATTTATCCTATGGCTTGCACTCCAAAACAGACTGGCGACTTGTGATAGAATTTGCAAGTGGCTGCCTAATTGTAATGTTATTTGCTGTCTGTGTAATATAGAGACTGAATCTGTCCAGCATCTGTTCTTTCAGTGCAGGTTCTCAGCTGGTATTTGGACTCATTTGATGCACAGATTAAAAGTGTTCCTCTCGTGGCAGGATTTGCAGAAGTTACTAGAATGATGCAAGAAAAAGCTCGAAGCAAGAAGGATGAAAATTGTGTGCTTGTGATTCTCTTCACTGAGACTATTTACTGTAATAGCCTTGTTTTTAAGTGCGTTTATTAAATATTAATTATATTTATTAAGTTAATTATGTTTCGAAAATTCTTATTTTCATTTGAGTTGGAGTATAAATTTTATTTGTCGTGTTGTAATATATTTACTCAAGTTTATAAAATTATTATTATTATTACTTTTATTATTATTATTAAAATTATTTTGAGTCTTATGTGCGACTAAGTTGAGCGGTATTTGGCCCAAATAGAAAACCGAACTCGGGTTCCCATCCTTTAATGTTGTCTGTTTGTTTTGGAGGAGATGAACTCAAACCCCCTATTGTCAGTCAAAAATTGATAAACTCAAACCCTTTAAACCCTCTCTCTCTCCCGTGTCCTCTGTTCTCTCTAAACCCTCAAAATTGAAAACCCCAAATCCTTAATCTCTCTCTCGTCCCTTGCTCTCTGCCTCGCCGGAGTTGTGCCTCTCCTCGCCAGCGTTTTGGAAGCTCATCGGAGCCGCACTCTATTTTCCCCTTCGTGTTTTCTCTCTCCTCCTCTGTTTCGTGCTGCTGTTGTTATTGACGGTTGTTGTTGGTGGTTTTGCTGTTGCTGCTGCTCTGTGTTGTTGCTCGACGAACTGTCGGAATCTTGTCTCGCCAAAGCTTTCTCCTCAACTCCGTCGCGCAGTCGCCTCCTTGGCGTTGTTGATGTTGTTGTTCGCGTTCTTGGTGCTGTGTGTGTGCGGTGTTGATGGGTCGTCGTGCTGCTGCTCTGCCCTGTTTCTTCTCTCTCCTCTCGCTGGTTGTTGTTGCTGCCGGAACCAACCCTTCCCCTTTGTCGTGTCTTCCCTTCTCTTGAAGCAGAGGTAAAGAATAATTCTCTGTTTTCCTCTTAAAATTCTAATTTCAAGATTTGTAAACTAATTCCAAGTTACTGTTGTTTGTTGTTCTTGTTGCTGCGTTGTTGCTGAAGCTTCGAAACCTCCCCCTCAACCTCTCTGTTTCTCTATTCTTCGCTGCTCCTAATAGAGCAGAGGTACACACCTCTTGTCTATTTTCTTTAACTTTCAGAATTCTTGATTAGTGAGTCAAACTCAAGTTGTTATTTGTTGTTGTTACTACTGTTTGTTGCTATTGCTTGTTGGTTGTTGCTGTTGAAAATTATTTGTTGTTGTTGTGGTGGTGGAGTTGTGAAGTTCTTTGTGGTTATTGGTGTGCTATAGTTATTGTTGTTGTAGTTGAGTTGGCTGTTGCGGAGTTATTGTGGTGATTGTGGTGGATGTTATTGGGTTGCTGTTATCATTGTTATGTTGTTGTTTTTTTGAGGTTGTATCATTGTAGTGGTGGTGGTAATGCGTTGTTATTGATGATGCTTTGTGGTGGTTGGTCGTTGTTGTTGTTCCTGATGGTTGTTGTTATACTATTGTTATGGTGGTTGCTGTTGTGGTGGTTTCTGTTGGTTGTAGTGTTGTATTGTTGTTGTTGTCGTTGCTGCACTGTTGTTAATGTTGTTGTATTAACTTTTTGGAGTAGTTGTTATAGGTGGTGGTTCTGGTATTGTGGTGGTGGTGTTGTTTCAACTTTGGCATAGTTGATGTTGTTATAGTTGGTATATTTAATTATCGGAGTAGTAGTTATTAGTTTCTTGTTCTAGTTTTGGGGTGAAGGTGTAGGTTGATGTTGTTTGTGATGTTGTTCTTGTGGTTGTTGCATTGTCGTTATGGTTACTGCTATTATGTTGTTTTGGAGTTGTTATAGTAGTTTATTAGTTGAGTTAAGAAAACTAAGTTATTGATGATTTTAGAAAAGCTTATTGATTTAGATTAAGTGATGTGATTACAGGTTTGTTAGTGATAATTTATTCATCTCTATTATGGTTAAGATGTATTATCGGACAGTCGTTGTTGATGATGTGATGGAAATCATACTCTTAGAATTGGGAGTCTGTTATGATTATTGTAGTTGGAGTTAATATATATGAAGTCCAGTTATGAGTTATGGGATTGACTTCGTTAATTTCTATTTGCGGGATTTAGTTCATTAGCATAGTGGTTGCGTTAGAAGAAGTTAATTAGAATAGTTAAGATTGGTTGTTGATTATTGTTATTGTGATGAGGTGATTATTGGAGGATGATTTTGGAATGGAGTATCATTCGGAATTATGAAGGAGATTATAATGTTGGAATTGTTATTCGATTGGTTAAGGATTTGAGTGCAAGATAGAAATCAGTTTATTGAGGTTTATTTACGAGTCGAGCTAGCTTTATATTCTCAATATAATTGTTGGTAGCACAATTAGGTGCTTGATTTAGGTACGGTTGTGAGTTATGTTTAGTTTGTTTAGTTATATAATTTAGAATTATGATTATGAATTGGGATGCAGTCGATGTAGCTAATATCATCAAAGTTATACTTATTAATTAAGGATTAAGGAAATTGGAATGTTAAAGGTTGATAATTTGTGAATTGAGAATTAGTTTAAGTTTGGTTATTGATTATTGATGTTATCGTGAGATTGTTGGAGAATGGCTATGTAGACGTATATAATTCAAGATGATATGGGAAATCAAGTTATGATGCTTGGAGGTTTCGTATAATTGTTCTAGAGTTGAGGTAACCTTTAGGTTCAGCAAATATATTTAAATGCTCCGTGGGCGTTATATTGAATTTTGGATATCATATATCGTTTGTGGTAATGGCCATGATTATAGATACATCTCTATGAGTTAGTTGTGAATTGCTATTGGATTGTTATAAAAGTATCATTTTGTTCAATTATCGAATCGTTCGAAAATACTATATTTCTCAAAATATGATTTGGTATAATAATGAGGTAATGATTCAGATATGAGTTAAGACCACATAAGGTCGAATATGGTGTTATGTTATGAGTATTGAGGATTCAAGTATGAATCATTAAATATCTTATTTTATAAATATGAAAGTGAGGCATGAATAGGCACCCCGAGTTAGGGCGGGTAGAGTCCCTACTGTTGCCTTCCAGGAAGGGCGAATTCCTGGCGTTATAGGACATGTCCGGGTAAGTCTTGCAAGCATAACAATAAAAGGCTGGGTGACGGCCCTCAATAGTTTGGAGACAGCTGGTACTGCGTGGTACCCCTCTCCACTCGCGTTCATGCCAAACGATTTGATTTTGTGAAACTATATTAACTGAGTTGAGTGTGAAAATCTGTTATTATAACGATGTGTTAGTTTTCAAAATACACCTAAACTAGTATTTTCTATTATACAGTGTGTGGTCAGCTTTGCTGATAGTGTTGTCATTTCTGTGCCCTGTCACTTGGTGGGTGGCAGAGTCAAACATTGTTGCAGGTTTGGTGTTGTGAGCTCAGGATTCTGAAGTGAAGCAAGATAAAGATGTCATCATAGCTTATGGATTGAGTTTGTATTTTAGATAGTCAATTATGGAATAGTCTATGATATATTTCATTGTATATAATATTTGGGAATCTAGTTGAGATAATTGTGTTATTTTAAGGATTTTGTTTTGTGGGCCAATAACCCACAGGTCCTGGATCGATTTGTAAGGTTATGTTTTTGCTGGGAGTAAATGTTTAATCCGAGGCTTATTATGCATTGATTGTGATTAGTGAATCTTAAGTGTGTTTACCTAGCAGCTCAGGAAAGCGGGCTGTTACAAATGGTATAAGAGCAACCTTGCGACCGTATGCCTAGTTGGCTACATAGCGAGGGTAAAAGATCTTTGGGATAGTTTGAACTTGATTTGGGATTATTAGTGGTTGAGAATTGTTGATCAGAAATTAGGAATGTTGAAGTTTGAGTATATAAGTGTTTGCGCTTTTGCGTGTGCTATATGATTTTATCTACGTAAAGGTGTAGTGTCGTGTGTTCCCTATGGTGGTGTATATTTTTAGAAAAATGTATGATTTACTGAAGTAAAAGAATTTCAAACGAGATCTCTACGAATGAGATGTCTAGAATCCTATTTTGAAAATTTTTGCCCCTTTTGTTTTGTTTGCTCCTCGATTTTGATATTTGAGTTTTTGTTTTGAAGTTTCGAGTACGAAACTTATTTTAAGGGTGGTAGAGTGTAATAACCCTGTTTTTAAGTGCGTTTATTAAATATTAATTATATTTATTAAGTTAATTATGTTTCGAAAATTCTTATTTTCATTTGAGTTGGAGTCTAAATTTTATTTGTCGTGTTTGTAATATATTTACTCAAGTTTATAAAATTATTATTATTATTACTTTTATTATTATTATTAAAATTATTTTGAGTCTTATGTGCGACTAAGTTGAGCGGTATTTGGCCCAAATAGAAAACCGAAGTCGGGTTCCCATCCTTTAATGTTGTCGGTTTGTTTTGGAGGAGATGAACTCAAACCCCCTATTGTCGGTTAAAAATTGATAAACTCAAACCCTTTAAACCCTCTCTCTCTCCCGTGTCCTCTGTTCTCTCTAAACCCCCAAAATTGAAAACCGCAAATCCTTAATCTCTCTCTCGTCCCTTGCTCTCTGCCTCGCCGGAGTTGTGCCTCTCCTCGCTGGCGTTCTGGAAGCTCGTCGGAGCCGCACTCTATTTTCCCCTTCGTGTTTTCTCTCTCCTCCTCTGTTTCGTGCTGCTGTTGTTATTCACGGTTGTTGTTGGTGGTTTTGCTGCTGCTGCTCTGTGTTGTTGCTCGACGAACCGTCGGAATCTTGTCTCGCCGGAGCTTTCTCCTCAACTCCATCGCGCAGTCGCCTCCTTGGCGTTGTTGATGTTGTTGTTCGCGTTCTTGGTGATGTGTGTGTGCGGTGTTGATGGGTTGTCGTGTTGCTGCTCTGCCCTGTTTCTTCTCTATCCTCTCGCTGGTTGTTGTTGCTGCCGGAACCAGCCGCTCCCCTTTGTCGTGTGTTCCCTGCTCTTGAAGCAGAGGTAAAGACTAATTCTCTGTTTTCCTCTTAAAATTCTAATTTCAAGATTTGTAAAGTAATTCCAAGTTACTGTTGTTTGTTGTTCTTGCTGCTGCGTTGTTGCTGAAGCTTCGAAACCTCCCCCTCAACCTCTCTGTTTCTCGATTCTTCGCTGCTCCTAATAGAGCAGAGGTACACACCTCTTGTCTATTTTCTCTTTAACTTTCAGAATTCTTGATTAGTGAGTCAAACTCAAATTGTTATTTGTTGTTGTTACTACTGTTTGTTGCTATTGCTTGTTGGTTGTTGCTGTTGTTATTGTTTGTTGTTGTTGTGGTGGTGGAGTTGTGAAGTTCTTTGTGGTTATTGGTGTGCTATAGTTATTGTTGTTGTAGTTGTGTTCGCTGTTGCGGAGTTGTTGTGGTGATTGTGGTGGATGTTATTGGGTTGCTATTATCATTGTTATGTTTTTTTTTTTTTTTGAGGTTGTATCATTGTAGTGGTGGTGGTAATGCGCTGCTATTGATGATGCTTTGTGGTGGTTGGTCGTTGTTGTTGTTCCTGATGGTTGTTGTTATACTATTGTTATGGTGGTTGTTGTTGTGGTGGTGTCTGTTGGTTGTAGTGTTGTATTGTTGTTGTTGTCGTTGCTGCACTATTGTTAATGTGGTTGTATTAACTTTTTGGAGTAGTTGTTATAGGTGGTGGTTCTGTTGTTGTGGTGGTGGTGTTGTTGCAACTTTGGCATAGTTGATGTTGTTATAGTTGGTATATTTAATTATCGGAGTAGTAGTTATTAGTTTCTGTTCTAGTTTTGGTGGTGAAGGTGTAGGTTGATGTTGTTTGTGATGTTGTTCTTGTGGTTGTTGCATTGTCGTTATGGTTACTGCTATTATGTTGTTCTGGAGTTGTTATAGTAGTTTATTAGTTGAGTTAAGAAAACTAAGTTGTTGATGATTTTAGAAAAGCTTATTGATTTAGGTTAAGTGATGTGGTTACAGGTTGTTTAGTGGATAATTTATTCATCTCTATTATGGTTAAGATGTATTATCGGATAGTCGTCGTTGATGATGTGATGGAAATCATAATCTTAGAATTGGGAGTATGTTGTGATTATTGTAGTTGGAGTTAATATGTATGAAGCCCAGTAATGAGTTATGGGATTGACTTCGTTAATTTCTATTTGCGGGATTTAGTTTGATTAGCATAGTGGTTGCGTTAGAAGAAGTTAATTAGAATAGTTAAGATTGGTTATTGTTATTGTTATTGTGATGAGGTGATTATTGGAGGATGATTTTTGAATGGAGTATCATTCGGAATTATGAAGGAGATTATAATGTTGGAATTGTTATTCGATTGGTTAAGGATTTGAGTGCAAGATAGAAATCAGTTTATTGAGGTTTATTTACGAGTCGAGCTAGCTTTATATTCTCAATATAATTGTGAGTAGCACAATTAGGTGCTTGATTTAGGTACGGTTATGAGTTATGTTTAGTTTGTTTAGTTATATAATTTAGAATTATGATTATGAATTGGGATGCTAGTCGATGTAGCTAATATCATCAAAGTTATAGTTATTAATTAAGGATTAAGAAAATTGGAATGTTAAATGTTGATAATTTGTGAATTGAGAATTAGTTTAAGTTTGGTTATTGATTATTGATGTTATCGTAAGATGGTTGTTGGAGAATGGCTATGTAGACGTATATAATTCAAGATGATACGGGAAATCAAGTTATGATGCTTGGAGGTTTCGTATAATTGTTATAGAGTTGAGGTAACCTTTAGGTTATGCAAGATATATTTAAATGCTCCTGTGGGCATTATATTTAATTTTGGATATCATATATCGTTTGTGGTAATGGCCGTGATTATAGATACGTCTCTATGAGTTAGTTGTGAATTGCTATTGGATTGTTATAAAAGTATCATTTTGTTCAATTATCGAATCGTTCGAAAATACTATATTTCTCAAAATATGATTTGGTATAATAATAAGGTAATGATTCAGATATGAGTTAAGACAAGATAAGGTCGAATATGGTGTTATGTTATGAGTATTGAGGATTCAAGTATGAATCATTAAATATCTTATTTTATAAATATGAAAGTGAGGCATGAATAGGCACCCCGAGTTAGGGCGGGTGGAGTC
Source organism: Beta vulgaris subsp. vulgaris (assembly GCF_026745355.1). Taxonomy (NCBI): domain Eukaryota; kingdom Viridiplantae; phylum Streptophyta; class Magnoliopsida; order Caryophyllales; family Amaranthaceae; genus Beta; species Beta vulgaris. The sequence goes on from NC_079209.1 coordinate 20,017,578, forward strand.
CCTAGCTGTTGCCTTCCTGGAAGGGCGAATTCCAAGCGTTATAGGACATCTCCGGGTAACTCTTGCAAGCATAACAATAAAAGGCTGGGTGACGACCCTCAATAGTTTAAAGACAGCTGGTACTACGTTGTACCCCTCTCCATTCGCGTTCATGCCAAACGATTTGATTTTGTGAAACTATATTAACTGAGTTGAGTGTGATTATCTGTTATTATAACGATGTGTTAGTTTTCAAAATACACCTAAACTTGTATTTTCTAATATACAGGGTGTACTCAGCTTTGCTGATAGTGTTGTCATTTCTGTGGCTTGTCACTTGGTGGGTGGCAGAGTCAAACATTGTTGCAGGTTTGGTGTTGTGAGCTCAGGATTCTGAAGTGAAGCAAGATAAAGATGTCGTCATAGCTTATGGATTGAGTTTGTATTTTAGATAGTCAATTATGGAATAGTCTCTGATATATTTCATTGTATATAATATTTGGGAATCTAGTTGAGATAATTGTGTTATTTTAAGGATTTTGTTTTGTGGGCCAATAACCCATAGGTCCAGGATCGATTTGTAAGGTTATGTTTCCGCTGGGAGTAAATATTTAGTCCGAGGCTTATTAAGCATTGATTGTGATTAGTGAATCTTAAGTGTGTTTACCTAGCAGCTCGGGAAAGCGGGCTGTTACAATTTACACTCTATGGAGATATACAAATAGGAAGATTTTTGAGCAAAAATACTACTGAATCAACTTTAATCAGGGAAATTCTCTTTAACAGCTTATAATTGCAATGAGAAGCAAAGACAACTTCTCATTTCAGTAGCTCCATTATAGCTTTCTTGTGCACCTATGTGATGTTTACTGTTTGTTGTAGTTCAGTCCTCTTGTGGACTGTGGTGATGATAGCCTAAGTTGTATCCTCTCCAAAAAGTTAATTTTGGTTTTCAATAACAACTTTGAATTGCCAAAAAAAAAAAAGATAGTAGTCCACTGTAACACCTGCATATGTAATCAACCAGGGAGAATTAACTAAACATTTGTCAATTCTATTCATCACTCTTGCATCACCCTGACTTTTATTAGTCCAAGAGTAGAAATTCGCATTGCTCCTTAGCTCAGACAAATCACTAGTGTCCAAACAAATTGTGAAATCCTGAGTCCCATAGGTAGATATGAGTCTACCTTGAAACCTATCAACCTCATTAAGCACTGCATTAAAATCACCAAGAACACACCATGCACTTGTGATTGTTTGATTAAGTCTAATCAAATTCACCCATAAAGGCTTTCTAGTTTCTACTGAATGAAGCCCATAAACAAAAGTAATGAGCAGGACACTACCATTAGTTTTGTTAGTTAGCTCACCACGTATGGATTGATCAACCTTCTCAATAGTTTGCCAAGCCACACAATCAGAATTCCAACACACCCAAATTCTACCCCTACTAGAGTAGTCATAGTTGTCCTCCCAAAGCCAACTCCCTCTAAATTTCCTTCTAATTCTATCTTTATTAGCAAGTTTCACTTTTGTTTCTAATAAACCACAGAGGTTCACTTTATTATGACTTAAGAACTTCTTAACTTCTACTATGGTTGAGGGGCTATTCAATCCTCTCACATTCCAAGCACTGACAATCATGTTGGAGTGATGTGGAAGGAGCTAGATCCTCCTTTATCCACAGTATGCACAACAATTCCTGGGCCATTAAAAGCGAGGACCACTAACCATCCAATATCCCTCACACTCACTTGTTGAGAGCTACTGTCATTCTATGCTTACTTCACATTGTCACTTCAGTAACAACCTGTTGTTGTGGAGGTTGTTCAGTACTAATATTCACTTCAATACCAACATCTTTTGCTTGATTATCAATAGCAGCAAGCTGTTTAGGCACCCATTTTTGAGTAACCTTGCTTGGTTCATTCGTAGCTGGTTGATTAGGATTTTTCTTAGCACAATCATGGCCTGCATTCTGACATTTTTGACAAAAGGGGGAATTCAGTCATAATGAACTGACTGTGTAGTTACCAGAATAGTCTTCAATATGAATGCTCTTAGGAAGCTCCTTGGTAACATCAACTTCAATAAGGAGTCTAGAAAATGAAACTCTCATTTGTCTAGTTGTAAATTCATCAGCAAACAGAGGGACTCCAATCATACTGCTTATGTTACTCAGTGTCTCTGGCCCCCAACAGTTCAATGGTAGATTAGGAAATCTAACCCACAATGGCACTATTCTTATTATTTTTTCATGGAAGTTAAATTTAGGTGTCCAAGCTTTCACTATCATTGGCCTATTATTATATGAGTATGGACCATCATACATAATCTCATTCATGTCTTCTATAGACGCAAACTTTATCAAAAAATATCCATCTACATGAAGGAACACCTTAGGCTTACCAACATGATTCCATTCCATGTTAATAAACCTTATAATAGCACCTATGGATGGTGTTTGGCCAACAACATACAGAACTATGACATTTGCCCACACATCCGACAACTTTTTTAGTTCAACCTTATCAATTTTAGCAACAGATTACCCATTATGTATGCTAGGACATTGGCCAGTATTCTACTTATCAATTCTACTGTTTCATTTTGACATTGGCCAGTATTCTATAGTCCTAGTTTGCTCGAGGACTAGCAAACCTTAAGTGTGGGGGAGTTGATAAGTCCCTATTTTATATATAATTTTAGTTCATTATATTACTCTTTGGTATAAGTTCTGAGACTTATAATAGGTTTTCTCCTTATATTTTAACATTTTAAGAGTTAAGTTATTCAAGTAATAAAGTTGATTTAAAATATGAAAAATGCGCTGAATAAATTATTTGCTTGATTCTAGTAATACTTATACTTGCTATTTATAATAGTAGTATATTTTTACTGTGCAAATATTTTGCTTTAGAACCCATTTAGTTTTTATTATGTATTTATTTTGTAGGAAAATTAGAAGAAGAAAAGCAAAACCAAGAAAAGAATGGAAGCCCACTAAAGAAACAAAGAGGAAACCTTCTTCCTTGGTCCAAATCACCAACAACAACAAAATCATGGGCTAAAAAGAGACGGCAGCAATGAGAAGAAAAGGAAAAAAAGAACCTAAGACTAACGAGGGAGAGAGCAGACCATTGAGAATAAAAGATTGAGCACACAGCAGCAACAACAGAGACGAAACCAACCAAGAAATCAGGCGGCACAAAATCAAGAAGCTGAATTAATCAAATCTAATAAGATAGAATCTTATCTTTTAGATTCTTATCTTTGGAGATGATGAACGAGATTTGCGGAACGGTTTTGATGATAAATAGAGGAGAACAGAACACATAGAGGGACACAACCGATTGGGGAAAAAACGCAACCAACAGACGAACACTAGGGGAAAAAAAAGGAAGGGCTGCGTTTTTTCAACAAGCGCAGCCGTACTAGTGAAGGGCTGCGCTTTTCTTCAAAAGCGCAGCCCTACATAACAGAAGGGCTGCGCCTTTGAAGAAAAGCGCATCCCTTTACTTAGTAGGGTTGTGCTTGTAGAAAAAGCGCAACCCTTTTTAAATCCAGGGCTGCGCTTTTCTTCTGTATATTAGTTTTTGTTCCTTTTTTTTCATTTTCGTTTCGTTCTTTTTTTTTTTGTTTTGGGTTTAGTTGCATTATAGAATTCTCTATGTGATAACATTTTTTGATTTCCTGTTTTAGTTTTAGTTTTCCTTATGGATTTGGATGGTTTACTTTAAAGTTTAATGCAAATGTTAAAATTCAGAAAATGTGAGATTAATATATGAGTAAAAAAATGTCAAACAAAAAAAAGTTTTTTTTGTTTTTTTTTTGGTAGGAAGGGCTGCGCTTTTGCCTAAAAAGCGTACGTTGTGAAGGGCTGTGCTTGAAAAGCACAACCCTACTTAAAAAGTGAAGGGCTGCTATTGAAAGGTCTGCTGTCAAAAAGCGCAGCCCTAAGGGGCTTTTTTAGCGCAACCCTTCCTTATTTTTCCACTAGTGGAATCTAATTCATGTGTCAAATTGGAGTTTATTTCTCTCCTCTCTTAGTTAGTTTATGTTTAATTTCAGATTTTTAGTTTCAATTGGTTTGTTTGATTTAGCTTTTATGTCTAGCTAAATTTCTTTGTTCTAGGGTTAGATGTAGTCATTTAAATTCTGTCAATGAATTGAATTAGTTGTTTGGGTTTATCTATTTCAATTGCAATTTGATGATTTTGGTTTGATTTTGTATAATTGATTTGGCCAGTTGATTATATGTTTAAGGTATTGGATTAGTAGCGGGGGTGAACTTTCAATAATAGTTCGTGGAATTGTCAAACGTCAAGTAGTATAATTTTAGGAATAGTTATACACTTGGGGTGATCGTTAAATTGAATTTCTTGTTCCTAATGAGTTTATGGTAATGTTTACAACCACAGAAGTAGGCGTAAAGTTATTATAAACATACGTTTTCTACCTTAGAAGAGGAGATAATATAAATTAGGAAATTCGATCATTGCAATACAATAGTCTTTAACCCAGCAATTAGTTTAATTTCATTGTAGAAAGTAATTGGCGAAATCTAAGTCCTGGAATTGTTTCTCATATTTGATTCTTACCGATTAGTGTTAGAATTAATAGTAGTTTATATTATTTTAGCTTAGTTGTTTTCACTACTCACGTTACCCGAATCGTCTAAATAATATTAGATTTTCGTAATTTGGTAGTTGACTATAGACCTCCTTGTGGTAAACGATATCTTGCTTAATCTATATTTACTTTAATTAACCCGTACACTTGCAGTATTTTAAGGTACATTTAGGACCGACCACATGTGCACTTATATAGTATAAGCTTTTTGAATCTTGTGTTATTATCCAACTGGACAACTCGATATTTCCTCACGAAGACCCCTAGACTGCTCTCACAGATGATTGATCTATGATACATGAAGGCGAGATCAGGAGGGAAATAGTGTTTCACAATATTTTCACCCCATGCCTTATAGACCACTAGGAGTTGGAGCAAGTCCTCTTTTCCTAGTTTTGGCCATAAGTTCATCGCCAGGAAGTCTATGTCACTTCCTATGCTTGTAGCACTTGAACCTTTTTCCTCCACTTCTTTTGGTTGGATCTTTGAATCCTTTCCAAAGCACTTGAAGATGTTGGCTTGTCATTTCTTAATCTTTCTTCCTTAAATTCCTCTAAATCCTCCTTAATGATGTCTATGTTGAACCTATGCCTCCAAAATTCTCCAGGAAAATTTGAAGGAGTAGCAGCTTGTTGGTTACCCATTTTCTTGAGAGTTTTAGGATTTTATAGAAGATAAAGATTTGGGAGTGAGATATTTAACAATAACGCAATGTATCTATAATATGTTATGTTAACTTATTCCAAATTTTTTAGGGATAATTAAGTGTCATTTGATATTATCATCACTTCAGTTTAATTATAGATTTTAATTATCTTAATTTCCAAATTCTAGCCCTTAGTGGGCGAACATGGGTTAACAAGACTTGCCCACTAACTCTTGATTTGTACTCTTATCTTCTAGAGTTTAATCATTAATGGCGTGTGCAAGTAGAATTTGCCATCATTACTATTGCAAGTAATTTTAAGTCCCTAGGTTTAAATGATTAACAGTTTTAGTATCCCAAGAGACACTTTATGACTTTAACCATATAAATTTAACATGCATTATTTGATTTGATTGTTCATTTTTGAAACGTTTATTTTTTAGCGTCTAATTTTGTTGATTGAACTATAAATAAATAAATAATGCAAATAAAGTTTAGAACAATAAAATGAGGAAATTTTATATTTTCATTTCATAATAACAATAAAAATTACAACCTAGAAACTGAATTTTTTTTTGAAAATTTCAACTTAATTTAGAACTTAAATCCTAAATTTCTAGGCCTAATCTAAATCCTCCCTATGAGTCCTAGGCTTGAAAGCGTTTGAGTCAGCCTCGAAATCGCTGCCTTTGGTATCCCCCTCGGCAGGGCCGCACTCGTTGCTAGAAGACTTATGAATCCTCCTCCTTTAGGTAGGGGGTTCATTATCATCTTCTTCTTCCTCGTTATCTTCATCCTCCTCTTCATCTTCCTCATTATCTCCCTCAGCACTATCTAACGAAGAACAAGAATCCTCTAGAGAAGAAGAATTCTCTGAGGAGAAAGGGTCTTCTCTCTCATCTTCTTCCTCCTCCTCTTCCACTTCTTTCTGTAACTCCTTTGGGATTGTAGGATGAGGAGAAGGGATACATGGTTGAGGTTGATAAACCTCTTGGGGGTTGATCTCTATTGTGAGGCAAGATTCTGCAGAAGGCTGGGGAATATCCATTTGGAGATGGAAATTTTTTATAGAGAGAGTCTTAGGGAAACGAGAGATTTTTCTTTGTGGTAAATTTTTCAAGAGATGGGTGTGATATTAGAATTATTACACTATCCCTTTTATAAAGGATTTTAGCATCTTCTAAAAACCTGATGAATCAAAAGTTATGCCATTTTTTCTAAAAATGTTCTTTAACCTGATATTTTCTTTATAATGGGCTTCCTAGTCATAACTCATTAAAATGAATTTCATGTAACTTCAAAACCCTTTATGTTTTAGTTTGTTAAAACCTTAACATTAATTTGGCCTAATTAAAAGATGACCCAAAATAAAATATGGCATGCATAACACACGTGTTTTAATTTTGGTTGTCTTCTCCGTTAATACCCTTTTTAAGGATTTTAGGAAAATTTAAAATCTTTTAGACCAATTTAATTCTTTGTAAAGCCACAAACATTACCAAACTTCAATTCATCATGTCTAATAAAGAACTCACCGTGAGAATGAAATTCGTGAGGCACTGGCTAAAAAGGGTACTGGCTAAAAAGGCTTTTCTACCATGCAATCCACATCAGCTCGTCAATTATGCAACGCCATAAAAGTGAATATTGGGAAATATAAGCCCAAAGTATTTTGGTATGTGAATAAGCTCACGAATTCTCTTAATACGCCTTTAGAAGAGAAGATACCTTCCATTGGTCCTAGATTTCCTTTCAGAATGGAAAGCCAACAACGTCAACCTATTTTGGAGCAGTGCTATTCATTCTTAGATCATATCATTTTCGAAGATACTAAACCCATAACGCTTCCTTTTACTTCCAAGTCACTCTTCCATTTATACCGTTCTTTATCCGATAAACCTTTTAAAGGTTGGATTTCAGGAATGGATGCAAGAGCATGGTTTTTGCGCATGCAACCTTTTCACGATAAATAGACCAAGAACAAGATATTGCCTTTTTTGAGACTAGCTTCTTATGAAATCATTCCCTTTGATGGAGCTATATTCACTACCTTATTGGCTTGTTTGGACCCTGCCATCAACTGTTTCTTATTTAGATGGGGACCGATGACTGTAACATTGGCTGATATTGCTCTTATCACTGGGACTTCTCCAATGGGTAAATATGGAATGGACCTTCCCATCTTCTATCATGTGAAGGAGTACAATCATCTGTACAGTTAGTGTTTATCAATCTTCTGCCAAAATTGCTAGTCCTTCTGCTAGTTCTAGCAAATGTGGCTTTCAAAGATCTGTTGACTTCTTCACCAATAAGGATTCAAGTGAAGCAGTTACTCCCCAGGAAGAAGTATTGTTCCTCACTTTTGTGCTTTCCAAATTGATGATGTATAGTGCTAAAGGAGTAGTAATATTATGGCTATCTCTAGCTGTTAACATCTCCCATACTTCTAAAGAAGTGGCTTTAGCTCCTGTTTTATTAGGACAACTTTATAGATGCCTCTTTAGGAATAGAGAATTCTTCAAAGGTTTTGCCATTCATACCTCTAAATCCCCCATATTCCCCACTGATAGGGGATTTGGACCCTTGTGGCTTCTGACTTGCTAGGGCCACTTATATTTTCCAAGTCTAATGATAATCAATCCCCCTTCTGCTTTTGAAGCATTTAAGGATTTAGATGAAAAAGATCTTTCGTTTGATCCATTTTCATTCCTTTCCAAACTAGAAGACTATAGTTGTTGTGGTTAAGTCAGCTTTAATCTTGTATCTCCAGATCAAGTTTGGCAATAAAGTCTGCTTTTTTCGTATTTCTTGGTTTTTACTAGCAACCCTGGCACCTGGAATATCTTCCCAGGTAAACAAGTTGTTTCCATTGAAAAGGACCCTTGGCACCTTTATGCAATGCTTGCTTAGCTGCAATCCCTAGACATTCACTCTAGTTCCCTAGGGAGTAGGAACTTTTGGAGTAGTGTCCTTAGGTCCAGGCATTTAATAACAGCTGAACCTGAGTATTTTTGGTTTTGAAGTTTACAACCCACAGCTGGTAGCTAGACAATATGAATTGCTCAAAATGTTAGCTATACCTTATTTCTTAACCCATAATGATCCTTGGATAGCAAGGGGTCGTTTTGAGGAAAGCAAAGCCCTTCGAAGCAACACTCTCAGTCTCACCCTTATGTCCATTATTCCTTGAAATGGGTTACCAAGACTGTTCGAGGCTTCCAAACATGGTAGGATCATGTATTCCCAAATGATAAACAATGTGCTGATGCTATAACAAACTTTGAGGATCAACTCTTTTTGGGTTGTAAGTGATTTCTTTCCTTAGTTATTTATAACTTTTAGGAGAAATGAATATTACTTATTCTCCTTTTGCTTTTTACTACCTTTTAGCAAAAGCTGGCAAGAAGAAACTGAAAGTCCCTGATGGCATGCAAATGGACTCTAGATATGGCAGACTATATTGCACTATTGTTGGCCAGCGAATTTTTTACCATGTTCCTTCGGAAGACGAAGATGATGCTGCCAATGATCAGGGGATATCTTATGGAGATGTCCAAACTATAGAGGACATTTAAACCGTGGGACCAATAGAGCAGATTGATCCTTTAAGAGAGATGTTAGGAAAAGAGATTATAATTATCTTTCAGCCTTTAAGAACACTCCATCCCCAGAACTAGTAGAGCCGTCTGAATTTGTTTAGAATACTACCAAAAAGAGAAATATTAGTTTCCTTTCTGCTCCTAAATCCTTTAGGCATTCCTATAGGAAACTTCCTGAATTAGAAGCATCTTATGAGGTCCAACATTGTGATATCTCTTCTGATGAGGAGAATACAAAGACCATATCTCAATTTTTTCCAAAAAGCAAACTTCATGGAGTTAAAGCTGGTATAAAAACCTTCTTCCACTCTTTTATACGAAGTTTCATTATGTCATAAACCTTTGTCTATTGCAGGTTCCTCTGGTTTGAATGAGTCTAATAATCTTAATAATTCGTCTTTTGAGAAGCCATCAAATCTCAATTTTGAACAGCCATGAAATCTTAACTCTATCAATCAACCTTATGTACATGTTCCTACAACAGTTGATCCAGGATTAACTTTTGAAAGTGGTTCTCTTGATTAACCTGTCATCACAGCTGTTGATGTGCCTAACATCTCACCTCCCACTCTCATGCCGAGCAATATTGCCCCCCAGTTGGCAACAAGAGCAATCCTTGCTATGGAAGTACAAGGTGCCCCCCAGCTAGAAGAGACTCTCTACCCCAGTATGGAGTCTGCTGAAGAAGACCTGCTTCATCAGTATAATGAAGATGCTTTGGATTCCACTCCTTTAGATGTTGTGTTTACATACTCTCCTCTTACTCTAACGATTGTAATAGCGAACCCTTCTATTATTAGAGGTGAGGTTCTAGAAGGTGTCATTCCTTTGGATTTTACACCCTTAAGAAGCAGGGCCTTTGACTACCTCTAAATGTTCATAATCAGCTTCACAATCCTTTCTTGGGACTGGTTTTTCTTTCTTTCATCGTGAATTTATTCTAGAATTCCTCTATATGAACTCATATCCTCTTGAAACCAGACTTCACTCTCTTGCTATCTTGGCTTCTCTACTTTATGATGCAGAGGGAAGCACCAAAGAAGCAAGTATGATGAAAGAGTGTGATGGAGGAGAAGTTAAAGTAAATATGTCCATCATTATAAGGGATCAACCTGCTTCTAGCAATATTGATAATTCCCTCAATGATGAGTCTTCTTAGCACGTAAAACAAGAAGATAAAATATGGCACCTCTGCCTGATCCTTTAACAAAATCCTCATGATCGCACTTTTAGACAAGCTCTCAAGAAAATTTTGGAATCCCTGGTTTCTCAAGGGTTTGAGTATTGGATACACTGCTTTGATTATGTTAAGGGAACTCTTCTTCTTCAACAATGTAATGCTTATATAAGAGTCAAGTCTCTTAAATTCTCAGCTCAGAAACTCTAAGAAGAGGAGGCGTCTTTGGAAACTCAATTCAAATCCTTTAGAAATTTCAGTACACGGATTCAAGATTCTTTAAGTTCTTATGACCAGAGGCTAAAATCTCTTTTTGAGGAAACACAATCTCTACAAATTCACTTCGCTGAGATTAATAGAGAAGATATCAATATCATTAATAAGAAGTCTTCACTCCAAGAAACCATTGATATTGAGAAGCAAAAGCTTGACCAAGGGCGCACCAAGCTTGCCGATTTGAGGCAAGAGATGTTTAAAGAAATGGTTGTACAACAAAGTTTAATCCTCCAAAAAGAGAAAGTCGATAATGCTTGGCCAACCCTTAAAAACCACTGTTTAGTTGTTAGACAATGTTGGAACGTTTAAGATGTGTAACGTTATTTTTGAATGTTGTAGTCTTAGTAATCCCTTGATCTTTGAAACAATTTTGCATGTTTTTGTTGAAACACGGGATCATGTTGTTCCCATATAGATGGATGATATTTCTTTACAAATTTTCCATTCATGGCTCTAATACCATCTATATATTTTAATAAGTATGTCATTCCGGACATTTTCTAATGAATAATAAAGGGACCTTGCCACTTAGGTGACCATTTCCCTAACTGGGGATCTTTGTAAGCTGCTTCTGGCATAAATAATTTTCACACTGTATCATTTTGTTGAAAGTACGTAGTCACTACTTTTTATTGTAGCCTTAATAACCTTTTCTTTTTGGATTCTCATTTTAGCCAAGGCTTCTTCCTTTACTTCTAGAGCATCCAGGGTTTCAATGTTCATTGCCTGTGAATAGTCATCTCTTGATAATCCCATTTGTTGGGAACCCTAGATGACCTTACATTCGATCACTTCGGCAGAGATGATTGAAGTATGCCCATAAACTAAGTTAAAACGAGTAAATCCTATCGCTTCCCTTTTAAAGGTCCTATAGGCCCATAAGGCATATAGCAATAATTTATCCCATTTCCTTTGATTATTATCTATCATCTTTGAGATTCCATTCACTATGATCTTATTGGTAGCCTCATATTGACCATTTGCTTTAGCATAGTAAGGTGTTGAGTGCAACTTAGTAATCTAAAATTGAGTAAGATAGTCTAGCAAGTCAGGGTTTCTGAATACAGTGGCTTGATAAAAAGTATAGTTTATGGAATTCCAAATCTTGTAAAGATTTATTCTTCCAAGAAATTTATTACAAGATGTGTATTGATCATATTGCAAGCTTGAGCCTCCACACATGTGTTCAGATAATCAGTCACCACTGGGACGTACGAATGCTTCTTAAAAGATGCGGGATTAATTTCTCCTGAGGCATATATTGCATATCCTCTAAAGGGCAACTGTTTGATGATGTATTTTAATTATCAGGCTGGGGCCCTGCTGATGGGTCCAAACTTTTGACATCTTTTACTACCTTTTGCATAATCTATACAATCCTTTCTCATAGTGGGCCAATAGAAACCATGTTCGTGCAACAACCATCTCATTGTTAAGCCGTTTTGATATGCACCACATAGCCCTTGATGAATTTCTGCCATGATGGTTAAAGCCTCTCAGCATCCACACATTTCAAAAGTAATCCTTCTTGATCCTTTATGTGTAGTTAACAAAATTGCATGCAAAATTTAGTTGCAGCCATTTCAACTCTATTTGGCACTTTTATCCTAGTTGGGTTCTCGGAATAGTGAATAATTTCATCTCGCTAGTCCTCATCTTCCCTTAATATTGAAATTTTATAGACTTCTAATATTCTATGATATTTCTTTATCAGCTTCATTAAAAGGATCTATGATTTTTTCTTGGAGAATAATATTTTCATTTTGTAAAGGTATCTCTTCTCAAGCAGAAGCTATTTGGGATAACTGATTTGCTATTCTATTTTACTCTCTAGGAATGTGTATGAAAGTAATCTTCTCAAAATTTTTAGACAATTATTGCTCTTTCTTACTGCATTCCTGTGATATTGATGATATACATCAAAACTCCTAAGTCATTTGATAAATAACTAGTTGAGAATCTCCATATATCTTGGCTTTTTTAATCCCCAGTTATAATAACAATTCCAACCTAATCAACTAAGCCTCATATTCTACTCTATTGTTGGTGCATGGACCCTTTAGGGTTACTGCTAGTTTGGTTGGAATGCCATCAGGAGATAGAATATATATTCTAGCTCCCGCTGTTTCTCTAGTATTAGATCCATCGCAAAATAATACCCATGGAAGGAAATCCTCATCATTGATTCCCGATTCATATAGCAAGGATGAGTTGCTAAGAAGTCAGCTAAAGATTGACCTTTTACTGTCTTTTGTGGCACATATATAAGGTCAAATTGTAGTAAATGTAGACTCTATTTGCTTAACCTACCTTTTATGAAAGGTTGGGATATCATATACGTTATGACATTAGTTGGAGATACCACTTCTACTAAAGGCCATGAAATAATGTATGAGCTTGATTGAAGCATCATATAGGCACAAACACCATTTTTCTGCCATGGTATACCTTTGTTTTGTGTCATGCATGATTCTACTTAGATAGAAGATGGTCTGCTCATGCCCCCTCTCGTTTTCTTGAATCAGTAGACTACTAATGGAATCTTCACAGGATGATAGTTATAACCTTAATGGTTTTCCATCTTGCCTTGGAGGGATCAATATAGGAGGACTTGCCAAATCTTGCTTGATTTGATCAAAAGCCTTTTGATGCTCCTCATTCCATTTGAAATCTGATTCATGTTTTAATCTCAGTAGAGGTGGAAAATTTTTAGTCTTCCTAGCTAGATTGGCTATGAACATGCTAACATAATTGAACTGTCGAAGGTATCTTTGCAGTTTTTTCTTGGAAGTTGGCTTAGCTGTCAATACTGCTTTTGCCTTATTTTGGTCAATTTACATTCTGTTTTTATGGATGAGAGATCTTAAAAAGTTAGTGGCCTTAAGTCCGAATGCACATTAAAGCGGATTCATTTTTAGATGATATTCTCTCATTCTAGTATATGACTTAACCAAATGTTCTTTATGTCTTAGAAATTATTTGATTTTACGAGTATGTCATCCACATAAACTTCCATAATCATGCTAATCATATCTTTAAAGATTGTGTCCATGGCTCGTTGGTATGTAGCCCAACACTTATCAAACCAAATGGCATGGCCATGTATTCAAACAAACCTAGTGATTTCGGGCATCTAAAGGCTGTTTTATTACAGTCTTCTTGTGCAACCCTTAACTGGTGGTACCTGCATACCCATCCATAGAAGATCAGCTATTAGAAGATCAGCTACAAGCATAGGATATTGGTCATTAGGTGTTGCTTTATTTAAATCCCTAAAGTCAATGCAGATTCTTATATTGCCATTTTTCTTAACTACTGGGACTATATCAGAAATCCAGTCAGCATACTGCCAAGGCCTTATGAACTTTGCCTTAAGGAGTTTGTTTATCTCTTCTTGTATAAGTTATGTCAGTTCTGGCGCCAGTGTTCTAGGACTTTGGACCACAGGCTTATATCCTTGTTTGATAGGTAATTTAAGGTCTATTATTTTCCTATCAATATCAGGCATTTCATGATACTCCTAAGCAAAACAATCTTTAAATTCTTTTAGAATTTCAATTATTTCATGTTTTTCTTGATTAGTGAGAAGCTTACTTATGTAAGTAAAACATGGACTTTCGTTATCCCCCAAATTTATTTATTCTAGTGGATCATGAACTTCCTATTTAATATCCTCACATTTAGCCCATACTTTCTCATCGTCTTCTTCTAGAGATTCAGATTCGAATAGGGTTGAGCAATATGTACTACAGCTTATAAGAAAATTCTCTTGTTATTTTCTAAAAACTAAATCTTTCATAACTTGATCAACAATAAGGATAAACCCATTACAATATTCTTCTTGGTCTATAGAGTGATAAACTTAGAAAAATATAGTGTAACTCTATAAACTAACTTGAGCTAGCGATTTATCATAACTTGACGCCTTTTGAACATATCCATATTTTAATTGATTGTTTTCAACTCCTGGACGTCTTCAATTTCTTGGATGAGAATTGCACTTAAGTCTTCTATCTTCTTGTGACTCAAGTTGTAGAGCAACCTCAATACTGATGGTGGGAACGGACGTTAGAGAGCCCTTGATAAAAACAGAATCAGCAGATGTCATTAGGCAAACTTCTTCATCCGCTTGTATCATTTTATAGATATCACCATTCTACAAAATTAAAATCTGATGGAGTGGTGATGGAATAGCATAAATTATGATGCAACCAATCTCCTCCTAGTATGACATTAAAGTTAGTACCATTTTCTATTATGAAGAAACCAGTAAAAGTAGTTTTAGTCCCTACTCTTATCTTTAGAATAGCCATTCCTTCCACCTTTTCGGGTAAACAGGAAAAACCAATTACGTTGCTTTGTATATTATGTAAATATTTTCTAGTTTTTCCTAATTTCCTAAATACAGAGATTGGCATAATATTGACAGTAATTCTAGTATCTACCAATACTTTGCCTAAACTAACCCCCTCAAAATCCACAATTAGGAATAAAGCCTTAGTATGTTTATTATCAACATCGTCTAATCTAAATATCTTATCCATAATTAACTTATCTAAATCAGCTTTTAGGGATGTTTTACTAGGCATCTTTTTATGAGGTGGATTTAAATAAGAAGTAACTCCGAGAAGAAGTAACTTTGAATTTAGCTGCTCTTTCTTCTTTGTCAACCTCATCTGCCCATGATGTAGCTGTGGCTTGAAGTCATGATTGGTCCTCTGACTTCTTGAATTCAGTTGGCAGCATGACTACGTTACATAGCATATTCTGGCTCTCATTAAAAACTGTCTGAGGTTCAATCATCAATGGGTCTCCATCTAACAACAGGTCATTATCTGATACCAACAAATCCAGGTCCCTGGATCCAAATTCTAAATCATATTCTTCAGTAGCACTATTTCCTAGAGCTTTCTTCATAAGAGAGCCTTTTACTTGATGTTGTTGATTATCCATATTTAGAGATGATGAATCAGGCTGCTTTTCTTCGAGAGGCAACAGTCTTGTGATACCATCTTGAAGAGCTTCCTAATCAATTCTGATCTTAGCTATGAGGGACTCTCGCACATTTTGAGTGTTGATTTGAGCCCTAGTCGCAGCAGCCTTGATGCTTAACTCCTTCATCCTCGATGACCTACTTTTGTGTAGGTTTTGAACATCTTGTAGTGGTGCTACCCTTACCAATGACGTAAATCGTGCATCTCCTTGATTCCCTTTGGATTTTTCCTTTATCTTGAGAATCTTAGGTACTTGTGTTTGACTTAGATCCCTTTCTTTTCCTTATGAGGAACGGAATGATGCATGGCCATTTTTTTCCTTGGTCCTTCGCTTCTGGACCTTTTCTGGAATGAGCGCTGATAAGCAAGCACATATGTAGGATAATTTTGGATGATATGTGTTCTAACCATTTCAAAGGTTAGTTTATAATATGCACACAATGAGCACATCCCTCCCCTTAAAGTCATTAATCCCTCTATTGCCCTGTTTTGTAATGGGAATTTTTGAAGGGCTTCTTTCACTAGTAGAATAATGGCTTATTGCTGCAGTTTTACCCATACGCAGCAAAATATCACGTAAAAATAAAAGGAAAAATATAAAATAAACATATTGTTGCGGTTTCGATCGAAAATCGCAGCAATATGGTTTTAACGGATTTTTTTTGAAAATCTTTTAACAATTAGACCGAACATATTGCTCTGGTTTCTGGAAAAAAACGCAGCAATATATTAAAATAATATAAAAAAATATTATTTTAAGCTATTGATGCGGTTCCTTCTCGAAACCGCAGCAATAGGGTCATTAGGGTTTCATTAACACTTAAGGCGTCGTTCTGTATCTCTCCTTCCTCTCTACATCTCCCTTCCTCCCTCTTCACTTTCGTTGAGCACTTCTCACCCTTCCTTTCATATGTCTTCCTCTCCACTTTTCTTCTCTGTCATCCCCCTTCCTCTTCCTCAACTTTCTCTCTCCTCCTCAACCTCAACCGACGCCGCAACTTTCTCTCTCCTCCCCAACCTCTACCGACGCCGTATTCTGATGAAATCGACGAATTTGGGGGTGGAATTTCGATCGTCGTTTCTAGTTTGTGAGGGTTCCGGATTCGGCATCGTGGATTCCAGATTTTCGACCTCGCCGGCGCCCTAATATCCATCTTCGCACCGACTTGGCACTCGCCTCGACGACAACAGGTTTTCTCACCGTTCGACCGTTTGACTGACTCTCAGACCGGTAGGTTTTGACTAATGCTCAGACCGGTATGTTTTGACCGATGCTCAGACCGGTAGATTTCGACCGACGCTCAGACCGTTCGTCGTTCTCCACCCTCGCAACGGGTTTTCACGAGAACGGAGAGCAAATCTGTTTTTTTCCTTTTTTTGTCGTTTTTGTTTTTCGTTTCTTTTTTTGTCTTTTTTTTTTCGTTTTTTACTCTCTTTGTAGATTTTGTTTTAGGATTTTTTTTTAAAATTTTCATTGAATTTGATAAAAAGCAGTCTGATTTCTGGTCAATAGTTTATGATCTACTTGTTTAGTGTGATGTAACCATTTTGAATCATCTATTGGAGACTTAGTGATTGTTAATATTCTTGAAAGTCCAGTAAGCCCAACCAAACAATGCGCTACCATACACTTGAAATTGTGCATCTGCAAGTCTTTGAAAATCTTCAACGAACCTGCCACTCAATCAGATTCATATGTTATTTCATATTCAATATGTCTTTTTAATTTTTTAAATTTAATTGAGAAATGCCAACAAAAAAAAAAATTACCTGTTACCTATTGCTGCGGTTTTGGGCAAAAACTGCAGCAATATGTTGCACGTTTTTAATAAAACATAAACTAGTTATTAGGCCCGGGCTATTCCCCGGGTAAGAAAAAATTTCATTTATTAATATAATACTTTATGATGATAACACTAATACAACTTAGCCTAGTGGTTAAAACTTCAGTATATGTACTTGAGGTCTCGGGATCAATCCGTATACTATGCAATTTCTTAATTTTTTTATTGTACATGGATTACATGAACTAAAACTCCATAAGGGGAGTGCCACGTGGCACAGATTCTTGTTTTCGCACGCCTTTTAATATATTTGTATAGATATATTGCTGCGGTTTTACCCAGAAACCGCAGCAATATGTTCAAATATTGCTGCGATTTAAAACCGCAGCAATATAATAATTACCTATTGCTGCCCCTTAATTGTTGCGCGCCAAAAACCGTCGTAATAGGTCACTTACTGAGCGCAGCAATAATGATTTATTCTACTAGTGTTTGTAGGTTTTAGCTATTTCCTCAGGCATCGCCAGAGTTGGGGTTTTGGAACTGGCAGGAACCTTAGCATTGGCTAAGTTGGCCCTGTATGCCTCTAGCTCTATTGCTTGATGTTCCATTTCTGAGACGACTAGTCTTTTGGGACTTAGTCGTCTAGTAAGGAACCCTCTGAAGACTTGGCATTGATCTGTCGTATGCGACCCATTCATATGCCATCTGCACATGTCTTCCAAACCTTCTTCATGGCTATCTTTGGCACAACCAAGATTCTTTCGTCAAGCAATCTATTGAAGAGTTAGTTACCAATTTCGGTAACTTGACATGCATGTAAAGTAATAGCAAAATTATTACTAATTTCCAACATATTACAGAATAATTCGAAGGGTTTGTTTATATTGCTTCAGCCACCGATTCTGTTATCATGGACTTATCACTCTGACCTCATCAAATCTGCTCATTAGACTGGCGATCCCATTCCAATCATATTAACATATTATTTTTCTTATCAATCTAATCCTGAATTTTGTTTCTAAACACAATACATTCAAAAGTATCATGGGTTACTGCATCATGCCATTTACAGTATTTTTTACACTTAACTTCCTCAGTAGTTTTTAATTTATGTCTTCTCACTAGTTTTATCTTTTTTTAGATAATAACCAATCAAAAATGGCGTTAGATTTTTTAGCGTCAAATGTGTATGTTCTCTTTTGTCCAGATTTTAAGTCCTTTGGCGCCAAGAATTCTTTCTTCTCTAAGGGAGAACACTTATAAGGTACCCCTTGAATGATTTCAGCCACATCCACTTCTTTTGCAGTTTCGAAATCGAAGGGTTCTTCATTCTGAGTGAAGAAACTTTAGTGTCTTGCTGCACTTTCAACTTGTAGGTTTCTTTCATACCTTGCGGCTAATTCTGCTAACTCAACAAAATCACTTAAGGCTTGACCATCAAACCTTTTACGAAACTGAATCAGCATTCCCTGTTAAGCCATTTGTAAAAGTTCTCTTCCAGGGATGCTAACATGTGATAAAGGGTTTTTAGTGTGTCGTTAAGACACTAAGAACCGCTTTCAAACAATATTTATAGTCCTAACAAGCAATTACTAAGAGAATAGTAAGGGCAAGTCAAGGGTCGATCCACAGGGAAACAGAGATTAGTTAAAGTCTATCAAGTCTAGACTACTTAATTGAAAGGTATTTGGGGGTTTGAAAGAGTTTTGGTATCAATTAAGTCTAACTAATAGCAAGAACAAGCAAATAACACGAGTTTAAATATCAGATAAAAGACACTAGAGTTAAGGTTACTAGTATGAATAAGAATAGCCAATGAATGCTAATGCATGCGATTGTGATGTACGAAGATGATTATGCGAGGTTTATTTCCCTCTGTTGAACCCTAGTTTTGATGATGACAAAGAAACAAAGATGCAAACTAAGTAGTGAACTAATGAGTTATTTAAGTGTATGGTGTTTAAGGTATCAATGAAGGAACTGGGAGAATACGAAGTCAAGAAGAAGTCAAGAGAGGATTTCAAAGGCTAAGTAAAGAAGTTTCTAGTTGATACTGGAGCAAGCATTGGATCAAGAAAATAGAAGCTAGGCGTTTTATTTTCTAGTTCCAATGTAAAGGAACAAAGAAAGAATGGTAAGGAACGTGGCAGTTATTTGAGAATGAAGTTTGTTCCTTTGTAAGGAACAAACTAAGTGGCACTAACGAATATGTTAAAGGAACTTAGTTAATAAAAGGAACTAGACTTAGGCGTGAATATAACGGTTAAAATAATATTGAGTAAGTCATGCCTAATTATAGGAAATTAGTTATTCTAATTTCAAATGATAAAATCAGTTTTAAAAAGAAAATCTGTTTAGAAAAAGATTTATTTTTCGGAAAATAAGAAAATAAATATCCGGTTTTAGAAAGATTTTTTAAAAGATATTATTTTCTTAAAGATTAAAAATTCAGTTTAAAGATAAAAAGTGTTTTATAAAAACTGATTTTCGGATAAAGCTCAAGGAACTCCTATTACTTAGGAGTAATGGCTAATATATCCACGTTCATTTATAGTTCATGGGATCATGGGACATGATGTAAAACGTGTTCCTTAGGGGAAGGAACATCATGGGTTAATGGACTTAAACGTGTACTCTAACTTTAATCCCACGTTCTTCATGATTAACACTATAAATATAGAAGTCTAGATAAGTTCCAAATGTGTCTGACTAAGTAATTAAGTGAGTTTAACTTATTAAGTGTCAGTGCCTTCATTCTCTCATAATAGCCATTTGTTCTTTGCCTTCTTACTCTAATTCCACTAAGCTTATTTCGATCAATTGTATTTTGGTTTTTGGGGTAAGGGAACTTTGAGTGAAGTTCTGTAAGAGAGAGCTTTGAGTGAAGCTTGTATGTGTGAGAAAACTTCGAGTGAAGTTGAGAGGAACTGCTGTTAAGGGAACAGTGGCTCAGGAACTTGAGTTTAGGAACTCAAGGTGTGGCTCGAGTTAGAATTAGGTTGTAACAAGTTGTTTGGCCTAATTAGTGAAAGTGTTGAGTTTAAAATCCCTAGTGGTCGAGGTTGTTTCTTCTTGTTGGGCCCAAGAAATTTTTCCTCGTAAAAATCCCTTGTGTTCCTTTAGCTTGTTTATTCGTTTAAGTTTTAATTTCCGCAAAAAGTTACGTTTATTTCTACACCTACAATTCACCCCCCCTCTTGTAGTGTTCCTAGGGAAATAACAATTGGTATCAGAGCTAGAACTCACGTAAGATAGGAAACCCTATTGAGAAAAAGATCCAAGGAACAATGAATACCACCGAGAAACTTGAAGAAGGTTATTCCACTCAAAGGCCTCCTATGTTCAATGGGAAGTACTACAACTATTGGAAGAACCGCATGGAGATATTCATCAAGCTGAAAACTATCAGGTATGGAGAGTCATTGAAGTTGGTGATTTCGAAGTCACAACTACAAATGACAAAAATGAGGTAACTCTTAAACCCCTCTCTGATTATGACAAATCTGATTTTGAAAAAATGGAAGTAAATGCCATGGCTATTAAATTGCATTGTGGACTTGGACCCCATGAACATAATAGGATCATGGGATGCAAATCCGCAAAGCAAATATGGGATTTACTAGAAGTAACCCACGAAGGAACTAATGAAGTTAAAAGATCGAAAATTGATTTACTTATGAATCAATATGAACTGTTCTGCATGAAATCCAAAGAAAGCATCCGAGACATGTTTACTCGTTTTACTAACATTATAATGAGTTGGCTTCTCTTGGAAAGTTTATTTCATCTGAGGAACAGGTTCGAAAGGTTCTTAGGAGTCTTCCTAAGGACAGATGGATGGCTAAAGTCACTGCTCTTCAAGAAACAAAAGACTTCACTAAGTTCAACTTAGAACAGCTGGCAGGGTCACTTATGACTCATGAGCTTCACCTTGATACTGAATATGGTGAAAGCTCCAAATCAAAATCAATTGCTCTCAAAGCAGATGATGAAGATGATTCGGACTCGTAAGAAGAAGAAGCAGCCCTCATGGTTCGAAAATTTCGAAAGATGTACAGGAACATGAAGAATGGAAACTTCAAAGGTAAAACTAAGAAATTTTCTAACAAAGCTGCTTGTCATAAATGTGGAAGTACAGATCACTTCATCAAGGAATGTCCTCTTTGGGAAAATGACAAAACCAAAGAAAGGAACAAGGAACGCTTTGCTGAAAGGAACAAAGAATCAAAAGCACCTTTCTCTAAGGCAAATGTGCGCAAAGCTATGATAGCTGCTTGGGGAGATTCAGAGACGGAAGAAGAAGAGGAACAACCAACTGAAGAAACAGCAAACCTTTGCCTCATGGCAAACACTGACGAAAAAGAAGATGAAGAAAAATTGAGGTAAGTCAACATGGACTTGAGTCAGAACTAGATGGTAAAACTAGGACTGAAATATATGATCTTCTTTATGATGCAATTCTTGAATGTAGAGATGAACGTGAAAAACGTGAACAAACGGAACAAGCCTTAAAGTTTGCAAGGAACACATAGAATGGCTTAAGAAAATGAGAACAGATGTGAAACAAGATTCTTTTGATTTATTTGATAAAAACTTAAAAATCAAAGAATTTATGAAAGTTTGAAAAATGAAAATTATCTAATTAATTTAGAGATTTCACACTTGAAGGAATTTGTCCCTGTTCTGAGTTCCTTTGATATAAGATCAACCCCTTTGAAAGGATACAGATCTGAGATTGAAAAAATGAATAAAGAGAAAATATTTTAAAGGAACAGATCTGTAATCTTAAAAAGGAACTGGTTGTCGCAAGGAACAGAGGCAAAATCATGAAAGTTCCTAAGTGGATTGAGAAACCACAGACCAAAAGGAAGGAAGGTCTTGGTTTTGAAAACTACAAGAAAAGGAACAAGACAAAGAAATATGTTGATCTACCTAGTGATAAGTTTTGTATGTATTGTGGCAAGGTAGGTCATTACATAAATCAATGTCAATAAAATCTGAATGATTGGGAAAAATGTGACAATAAGTAAGAAAAAATGGGTTGTCAAAACAAATCCTAGTCAAGAACAGGAACCCACGAAAGATGGGGTTCCTACAACTAACAACTAGTTGATTTTTGCAGGTTGGAGTGAGGGGGAACAACACATGGTATCTCGATAGTGGTTGTTCCAAGCACATGACAGGAGACAAAACGAAGTTTCTCTCACTCACAACCTATGAAGGTGGAAGTGTAACATTTGGTGATAATAAGAAAGGTAACATAGTTGCTATGGGTAAGGTCGGTAAGTCACCATTACACTCCATTGAAAATGTATTTTTAGTTGAAGGTCTAAAACATAATCTATTAAGCATTTCTCAATTCTGTGACAAAGGAAATACTGTAAAATTTGATAAAGAAAAATGCTTGATCATCAACATTAAAACTAAGAAGGTTATCTTGGAAGGAACAAGGAAAGGGAACACATACATTGTGGATCTAGACCTTGTTCCTCAAATCAATTTAACTTGTCTTAGTGTTATTGAAGATGATTCACTTCTATTGGCACAAGCGTCTAGGACATGCTAGCTTTTCATTACTTGAGAAACTTAGATCAAAATAACTTGTTTTAGGATTACCATCCATAAAATTTCATATTGATCAAGTTTGTGATGCATGTGCACGAGGTAAGCAAGTAAGATCCTCTTTCAAATCTAAAACGATTGTAAGTACCACTAAACCATTAGAATTAATTCATATGGACTTATGTGGACCCATGAGAATTCAAAGCAGAAGTGGAAAGAGGTATGTACTTGTGATTGTAGATGACTACTCTAGGTACACTTGGGTTATTTTTCTCACTAGTAAAGATGAAACTTATGATGAGTTCCTTGTCTTTGCTAAAAGAGTTCAAAACTAAGTGGACATAAAATAATGCACATTAGATCAGATCATGGCAAGGAATTCGAAAATTATAAATTTGATGACTTAAGCAGAGATAATGGCCTAGATCATAATTTTTCTGCCCCTAGAACACCACAACAAAATGGTGTTGTAGAAAGGAAAAATAGAACTTTGGAGGAAATGTCTAGAACCATGTTAATTGCTAGTGAACTTCCAAGGAACTTTTGGGCTGAAGCTGTTAATACTGCTTGTCACATAATTAATCGTGCCATGATGAGACCTATCATTAATAAAACTCCTTATGAACTTTATTTGGAAAGAAACCAAATATCACCTATTTTAGAACATTTGGTGCAAATGTTATGTGCATAATAATGGAAAAGATAATCTTGGAAAATTTGATGCAAGGAGTGATGAAGCAACATTTTTAGGATACTCCTCACATAGTAAAGCTTATAGAGTATATAACAAGAGAACTATGTGTGTTGAAGAAAGCATTCATGTAATCTTTGATGAATCTGACAAATATAATCCAAGCATACAGGTTGATGACTATGAGATAGGGTTAGCACAACCAGTACAAGGAACGCAGATTCACAAGAAGAAGAAGTGAAAGAGGAAAGGAACGAGGAATTGAAAATAATGACATCAATGATTCCTGTTCCTCAAGGAGGAGAAGATGCTCCTGTTCCTCAAATGAAGGAACTGAGTCCACCGAGGCTAACAGAGGAACAACTGAGCAGAGTTCCTCATCTACTCAAGGAACTCATGAGGAACAACATGTTCCTATAAGAGAGTTTCAACCAAAACCTTGGAGATTACAAAAAGTCACATCCTGTGGAACTCATAATCAGCGACATATCCAAAGGTACGCAAACTAGATCTCAGTTAAGGAACTTTTGTGCATTTCATGCGTTCCTATCAATGATGGAACCAAGAAATCATGAAGAAGCCTTAACTGACTCTGATTGGATTACTGCAATGCAAGCTGAATTAAATGAGTTTGAAAGAAACAAGGTATGGCATCTAGTTCCTTCATCTAAACAACAAAAAGTAATTGGCTTAAAATGGGTGTTTAGAAACAAACTAGATGAATATGGAACCATTGTAAGAAACAAAGCTAGACTTGTAGTAAAAGGTTATAATCAACAAGAAGGAATTGATTATGAAGAAACCTTTGCTCCTGTAGCTAGATTAGAAGCCATTAGAATTTTAATTGGATTTGCTGCTTACATGGGATTTAAACTATATCAAATGGATGTTAAGTGTGCATTTTTAAATGGCTCTCTAAACGAAGATGTATATGTTGAACAACCCCCTGGCTTTGAAAATAATAATCTCCCAAATCATGTCTACAAGCTTGATAAAGCTCTTTATGGGTTAAAACAAGCACCTAGATCATGGTATGAGAGATTATCAAAGTTCCTTTTAGAAAACAATTTTAAAAGAGGAAAGGTTGATAAAACCTTGTTCCTAAAATCTAAAGGAAATGATATTTTGCTTGTTCAAATATATGTTGATGACATCATCTTTGGAGCTACTAATGAAACATTGTGCAAAGAATTCTCAAGTCTCATGAGCAACGAATTTGAAATGAGTATGATGGGTGAGTTAAATTTCTTTCTTGGACTACAAATCAAACAAACTGAAAAGGGTATAATTGTTCACCAACAAAAATACATAAAGGAACTATTAAAGAAATATGGCCTCGAAAATTCAAAGATAAATCACACTCATATGGGAACTTCAACTAGATTAGATGAAGACTCCATAGGAACAAGTGTTGATCAAATAAAATATAGAGGAATGATTGGTTCACTTTTGTATCTAACTGCTAGTCGTCCAGACATAGCTTTCAGTGTTGGTTTGTGTGCTAGATTTCAAGCAAATCCAAAGGAGTCTCACCTCACTGCTGTGAAGAGAATTCTTAGATATCTTAAAGGAACAGATGATCTTGGACTCTACTATCCAAGAAGTGATACATTCGAACTAAAAGGATATGCAGATGCAGATTATGCTGGAGATCTTGTAAATAGGAAAAGCACCTCAGGTATGGCACAATTCCTTGGTCATAGTTTAGTTTCTTGGAGTACCAAGAAACAAAACACAGTTGCTTTATCCACTGCTGAAGCAAAATATGTAGCAGCTGCTGCATGTTGCTCTCAAATGCTTTGGATAAAACAACAACTTAGTGACTATGGAATAAACTTTGAATGTGTTCCTATTTATTGTGAGAATACAAGTGCTATAAGTATATCTAAAGATCTAGTGCATCATTCTAGAGTAATACATATATATATCAGACATCACTTTTTAAGAGAAAATGTTGAAAAAGGTTTGATTAAACTTGAGTTTTGTCAAAGAGACTATCAAATTGCTGATATTCTAACTAAGCCTTTGCAAATGGATAGATATGAAAAATTAAGGCTTGAGTTAGGGTTAATAAAAATTAAGTGATTGTTCCTATGTCATTCCCCCATGTTTGAATCAATTTGAGTGACTTTGTGTGTAAAAATAATTGTGTTTAATTGCCTAAGACCATTGCAAATTGGAATGTTGCAAGACATAAACATGAATTCAAAGAAATTAAACAACTCACAAATGTCACATAATACTCCCTTTACTGTTCCTAAGGTTAAGAAACATGCATGATATGAAGGACATTGGTATGTAGCATTAGTTGTTCCTATAGCACAAGTTCCTTAGCATTTATTCTCTTTCAAAAATTAAAACTCATAAAAATCAGAAAAATCCGAAAAATCCCAAAATAGGGGGAATCAGATTTAATTAAATCTTGATTCTTAGTTATTATCTTTTTGTTTTTTTTCTTTTTATTTTTATTTGCTTTATTTTTTTCCCGCGTGTCATAATTACTATTACATTTTTTTCCCGCGTGTCATAATTACTATTACATGAGAAGACTCTAAATGGACTTGGTTTGTCTGTCCAAGAAGGAGTACTCACTCAAGGGAGAATGGCTCCAAGTTCCTCAAGTAAAAGAAAACTGCCTAAGCTTGATTTAGAAGAAGATAATGATGTTATCTTGGATGACCCTGTTCCTAAATCGGAGGAACCGAAACCTAAGAGGCGCAAACACATTGCCATTAAGCCTAAATCTTCTGTTCCTCAGAGAGTGAGGAAGAGCACTCGTATAAAGATTGCTCAAGTTTATGTTCCTTCCAACAAGGACTCTCCATTAGTCCTTTCGGATAATGAGGAACAGGAACCCTCAATTCTCAAGGAACCTACTCCACCACCATCTCCTAAACTCTCTGTTCCTTTCACCAAATTGCCCTCCATTTCACCTTCATCCTTCTCTGTTCCTTCCAGTTTTGAGCAGTTGAAGGATGAAATAAAAGGCCCAAATCCTTTTTCTTCCACCTCCACAACTCTTCCACCCACACCACCATTCCTTCCTCCCATTTATCACCCTTCACCTTCTGTTTCTATTCCCGGAACAGATGAACCTTCCATTCTAACTCCTCCAGTTCCTCCACAAAATCCACCATCTGCCTCAAGTTCCAAGGGTAAGGAACAAGACACTACGGATGATGCTAACTGGGTAAATGATGTTTGTCTTCCTGCTCAACATATGATCAAATTTTATAATCATCTTCATTGGACTTTGGATGCTAAAACTGATACAATGGTAAGTCTTATGAAGAGCTTGAGTGATACAGTGGTTGCGCAACAAAAGAAGATGGACTCTATGGCCCGTGCCTTGGAGGAGTTGAAGGAACAGGTTGGACTCAACCATGGGGTGGTGATGAAGAATTTAGAGGATGTGGTAGAAGGACAAGTTGTAGAGGAGCACCATTCCCCTTCCCTTTCTTAGTTTTTTTTTTGTTTTGTTGTTCCTGTTTCCTTAATCAAGGAACACACCTTTTGTTTAATCCTTTTTCTTTTCTTTCTTTGTTTTGTTATGGAACAAGTGCTATATAATCAATGACTTTTACTCCTATGTCTGTGTTTCGAATGACTTGCATAATTTCTTCCTTGGAATGGCTAGTATTATGTGATTGATGTTTGAGCCAGTTTACTCTTTGATTTTCTAACTTAACCACCAATGTGCTTGTATATTGGTCTTAAGGTGTTAAATCAATTCATCAATTCATGCAGAGTCTATTCTTTTTGAGGATGACAAAGGGGGAAAATGATTTAAGGAACAAACTGTACATAAACTTGAAAAAATTGAAAATTGAAAAAAATTAAAAAATGGATAAGGTAAATGAAAAATCAAAAATAGGCTATTCAGTTACTCACATAATTGTGTTTTATTTTTCATTTTCTTCTTTATGTTTTTGTCATTATCATTCACTTATATTATTTGTTATTTTCCTTAGTTTGTACCTTTGTTGTCATCATCAAAAAGGGGGAAATTGTTGAACCCTAGTTTTGATGATGACAAAGAAACAAAGATGCAAACTAAGTAGTGAACTAATGAGTTATTTAAGTGTATGGTGTTTAAGGTATCAATGAAAGGAACTGGGAGAATACGAAGTCAAGGAAGAAGTCAAGAGAGGATTTCAAAGGCTAAGTAAAGAAGTTTCTAGCTGTTGATACTGGAGCAAGCATTGGATCAAGAAGAATAGAAGCTAGGCGTTTTATTTTCTAGTTCCAATGTAAAGGAACAAAGAAAGAATGGTAAGGAACAGTGGCAGCATTATTTGAGAATGAGAGTTTGTTCCTTTGTAAGGAACAAACTAAGTGGGACTAAATGAATATTTTAGAGGAACTTAGTTAATAAAAGGAACTAGACTTAGGCGTGCACAATATTAACGGTTAAAATATATTTGAGTAAGTCATGCCCAAAATTATAGGAAATTAGTTATATCTAATTTCAAATGATAAAATCAGTTTTAAAAAGAAAATCTGTTTAAGAAAAAGATTTCATTTTTCGGAAAAATTAAGAAAATAAATATCCGGTTTTTAGAAAGAATTTGTTTAAAAATATTATTTTCTTAAAGATTAAAAATTCAGTTTTAAGATAAAAAGGTTTTTATAAAACTGATTTTCGGATAAAGCTCAAGGAACTCCTATTACTTAGGAGTAATGGCTAAAGTATATCCACGTTCATTTATAGTTCATGGGATCATGGGACATGATGTGAAACGTGTTCCTTAGGGAAGGAACATCATGGGTTAATGGACTAAACATGTACTCTAGTTTTAATCCCACGTTCTTCATGATTAACACTATAAATATGAAGTCTAGATAAGTTCCAAATGTGTCTGACTAAGTAATTAAGTGAGTTTAACTAATTAAGTGTCAGTGCCTTCATTCTCTCATAATAGCCATTTGTTCTTTGCCTTCTTACTCTAATTCCACTAAGCTTATTTCGATCAATTGTATTTTGGTTTTTGGGGGTAAGGGAAGGGAGAGGCTTTGAGTGAAGCTTGTATGTGTGAGAAAACTTCGAGTGAAGTTGAGAGGAACTGCTGTTAAGGGAACAGTGGCTCAGGAACTTGAGTTTAGGAGCTCAAGGTGTGGCTCGAGTTAGAATTAGGTTATAACAAAGTTGTTTGGTCTAATTAGTGAAAGTGTTGAGTTTAAAATCCCTAGTGGTCGAGGTTGTTTCTTCTTGTTGGGCCCAAGAAGTTTTTCCTCGTAAAAATCCCTTGTGTTCCTCTAGCTTGTTTATTCGTTTAAGTTTTAATTTCCGCAAAAAGTTACGTTTATTTCTACACCTACAATTCAACCCCCCTCTTGTAGTGTTCCTAGGGAAATAACACCCTCTAAGTTACTTGAGTCCTCTCTCGAATGGTCCTCAAGAATAATCACTTAATCAATCAACTAAATCCTCTCTCGAATGGTCTTTAGTCAATTGATCACGAGATTCAATAAGTTCGGAAAATCCCTAATAAAGGATCCCCTTAATTTCTACCCAATATCTTGGGCTAGAAATTAAGTTGATTCTTGGGGATGATAAAAGAGTTCAAGATTCGATTAAAGAACATTTGAAATCAAAATACCAAAGTATAAATGTGATCTATATATCCTAAGGTTTCACAAAACACCAAGATCAATGCATGAACTTCTCTAAATATCACAATCACATCAACAACACATTTAAAACCCTAATTCATACTTTCACCTTAACCTAGATTATGAAACTACTCACTAATCATCGAGTTAAAGCAATTAAACAATAAATCTATGACTAATCTAAGGCTAAACATGATTAAGTAATGATTAAACTAATGTAAATCGCAATCATGGGACTAAGAGAATAAAGATCTAGAATAATCTAAGAACAAAAACGAACACCAGAAGAATGAATTAAAAACTGAAACTTTGAATTAAGATGAACGAGAAGTACCTTCAATATCAATGGAATCACAAACTAGGATCACTAATCTCAATTACCAATGAAAACTCAAGTGTTTTTCTCTCTAATACAAAACCCTAGAATGTTATGTAAAAACTAGAATAAAACGTAACTCTAAAACTAAAACAAAACTCATTTAATGAAGTGAAGGATTTTTTTTCGGACTCGCATGGTGCGGGTGCACCATGAGAAGGTGCGGGCGCACCACATGTCAGGTGTGGGCACACCACATGTCAGGTGCAGGCGCACCTATGTCTTCTGTCTCAACTGAAATCTTCCGTCATAATGTGCGGGCGCACAGGTAGCTGGTGCGGGCGCACAGGTAGCTGGTGCGGGCGCACCAGACACAGGTATGGGCGCACCTTCGTGTGCGGGGGAACTCTAGGCGCATCTCATGGCCTCTCACATCCTCTAGCTTGTTTCTTTAAGCCATGTCTCGCATTACTCGGCCCCGAAAAGGGCCATACCTGCAATTAAAACACGAGCAAACATAGTGAAATGCATATGTGCTAGAAATTCGATCAAAATAGATCAAAAATCTAGCAAAATGTCACTATGATCAAGTATGGTCAAGTGCATGAAATAGAAGGGAAAAGTGAGGAGAAAGAGGGAAGAAAAGGGAAAAAGGGAACCAAAACAAGCCAAAAGGAAGCCATAAAGTGCGTTAGGAACGCACTTATCAACATGACACCTGATCTTAGCCATTTTGAATCTAGATAGGTAGTCTTCTACAGACTCTCCTAACTTTTATTGGTTTTTGGCCAGATCACTTACAGTCAGTCTAGGCTCAGTGCGTCCAAAATGATTTGTAAATTGCACTTGCATTTCATGCCATGAATGGATAGAATTTGGTGGTAAATTTGTGTACCACCAAAAAGATGTCTCTGTTAGAGACAGGGAAAACATTCTTAATTTTAAAAACTTATTATCAACTGCTTCCCTACATTGACAATTGAACCTAACTAAATGGTCCTTAGCTAATACTTTATCATTGCCTGAGAATAAAGTAAAGTCAGGTATTTTAAATGTCCTAGGAAATGGGTTGTTCTATCAATCCATTCAGGATAAGGCTTTTGACCTATCTGCCTATGACCTTTCCTAGAGTTATCTTCTACTAGTCTTTGGACTAGTCCCTCAACTTGTGCTGCTAAGGGATCCTGATTTCTCCCCGAATATCCCATATTACCATTCCCAATGCCTCCTGTTTGATCATACATAGGTCTGGGATTAGGTGTGAAAGGTTGATTTTGAGAACCTCCCATAGGAACCTCCTGACGATGCACACAGTTAGGATTGGTTATTCCTTACGCCATTTGTGGGTATTCCATCCTGATAAGCACTAGTTGCTTGAGCAAGTGGAGCCTGGTTCTGACCATAGCTTGGAGCATTCCCATAATGAGACGTCCCAATGATAGGTAGTTGGTAAAGCATATAAGTAGAGGGTGAAGAAGGATTCCCAGCTATAGTTGGTTGATTAGGAGACATATATGCGTTAGGTATACTATTGTTGTTTGCAACAAAGGTACCTTGCCTCTGTCCTCCATGGGATGGTCCAAATTGGTGTGTGTTGTCACCAAAGTGTCCACCACCCATGGAAAATGAAGGTTGGTGACGTCATGACCCCTGGTGCCAGCATGGCTCCACGCCCGCTGCCATTCCATCACTTCTCCTAAAGTTTTCATGATTATTCTCTCCAAGGCTCAAGGGAATTTTCCTTGTTTGGTGCTCATGGGAGGAAGTTTGTGGATCATTTGAGACCATGTCATCTCTATTTTCAATATGGGAAAAATGTACCCTTGGTGGGTAAGCTATTGGAAAATCTGACGTTATGCCACGATCTTCTTGTGTTCTATTTAGTGGGACCTCTTCTAAAACCTTAAGTAGTTTCTCATTTAGCTGATAGTGTTTTTCAACTAGCGGTTCTAAGGGAGTAACTACTTCAGTAGAAAGAGACGTTGACATTGCCGTAAAAGTTGCACTCATAGTATCATTGATATCTACAAGTATTCGGTGAATTTGCCTAGATTTGATCCCTCTATTCTCCTCACTTATCTTTTGAAGGATATCAATGCAGACTTTGGTTAACTCATGGGCTAGAGTTCTGTAGCTAGAATCAAACTGTTGTCTTTTACTCTCTCCGGCTTCCAATCATAATTGTTTTATTATATCCGTGAATTTTTCTTACAATTGATGTACAAATCCACGACCAGTGCTGCTTGGAGATGAAACTTCCCTTTTAGGAGTTTCTCCATTTGATTCTCCTAGGACATGATGATTTGGTTCACCACTATCCTCTGGTACCCTAGTCTTTGAAGGTATTGAATCATTATTTTCCATGTTTCGGGAGGTTGATTCAACTTTAGGACCTTCGCTATTCATTCGAGAACGTATATCCAACATTTAAAGAAAAATAATAATGGTTGTTTTAAACTGTTAAATTGTAGAAGTTTTTTTTTTTTTTTTTTTTTGGAAGATAAGTAAAATTCATTAGCTCAACCATCACAAAGCACAACCTAAAGCTAGCCTATCAAGCCAGCAACAAGCTACAGTTGGACATGCCCAACATTACAGATTTTGGATCCATCTCCTATCTCTCTCTTTGACTTTATCACTAAGGATCTGAGTAATACGAAGCTTTACATTCATTTTAATTTCATGTACTGCCTTGTTAACAGTCATTAGAACCTGCTCCTAATAAGCAGAGTTTTTATTCCTCCAAATTGAATACACAGTAGCAGCTATAGCTGACAGTAGGACCATTTTCCTAGTCCTGTTTCCTGTGTATCCACTTCTAGCCCATCTGCATAGCTGGACCAGATTCCTTGGTCTCCATGTAACCCCTAACCACTGCATAACCTGTGAGATACATAGGTCACTGAACCTACACTCAAATAACAAATGAGCTACAGTCTCTTGTTGCTGCTGGCACAGTAGACATTGATCATCCTCACATACATTTATCATTTTGAGTCGATGTCTAGTCTTCAATCTATTTTGAATGGCAAGCCACATAATAAGTCTATGTTTAGGAATGGAGTATCTATTCCAAACATATCTAGCCCAGTTAACAGGTCTGCTTCCACTCAGTAAGGTCTGATAGTGTTGCTTTATGCTGAACTGCCCATTCATGAGCCATTGCCCTCCATTATTCTTCTCATTCATCATATTCTTTGCTTGACACACATATTTCCATGACCAGCTTGTATGGGCAGGGGCTGTATAGTTCTCCCAATTTGCATCTTTGATATAAATGCGATGCACCCATTTAACCCAAAGATTGTCTTGCTTTTGAGCAACACCCCAGGCAAGCTTACAGAGTGCTATCATATTCCATAGTCCAGTGTCCCTAAAACCCAAACTACCTTCTTTTTTGTTTCTACAAAGCTTATCCCAAGCAATTGCTCCAGGTCTTGTGTCATTGTGAGTGCCAGACCACAAAAAGCATCTGCATATTGAGTTCACCTCTTTCAGGACACTCTTAGGTATAATGAAGAGCTGCCCCCAATATGTGTGTATACTCATGAGAACACTATTAACTAGTTGGCATCTAGCTGCAAAAGACAAGTGTCTAGTTCCCCACACCCTTATCCTGATAACCATCTTCTCAACTAGGCTTTGACAGTCTTTAGCCTTCAACTTTGAAGTAGATATAGGCACTCCAAGGTATGTAAAAGGAGCTTCCCAACTTTAACCCACTGAGCTCAGCAACTCTTTGAATATCATTCTGAGTCATGCAGTGAAATAAATCTCTGACTTCTGCTTGTTGACCTCCAAACCTGATGTGTGAGAAAATAGTTGGAAGCCTTGTAATAACATATAGATGGATTTCACTCACCATGACAGAACATCAATAAGTCATCTGCAAAACACAGATGCTTAAGGTGCATACTTTTGCATTGTGAGTGAAATTTAAAGCCATCTAATACCTCCACATATGAGAGAATCCTGTCAAGGTAGGCCATACAAAGAGCAAAAAGCAGAGGGGACATTGGGTCACCTTGCCTGATGCCCCTCTGTGCTTCAAAGAACCCAGTAGGGACCCCATTAACCATAATGGAAAACCTAGGAGTTCTAACACACACCATAACCATTTCAATAAACTTCCTAGGGAATCCCACCCCCTCTAGCATTTGCTGTATAAAATCCCAACTGACAGAATCATAAGCTTTTTTTAAGTCCAACTTCATCATGCAACCAGCTTTCATGTTTTTCCTATTGTAGTGCTTCACCAAATCTTGACAAATCAAGACATTATGAAGTATGCTTCTACCAGATATGAAGGCCCACCGATTACTGGATACAATTTCAGGAAGTACACTATTCATTCTCTCACTGAGCAGTTTAGTGATACACTTGTAGAGCATAGTACAGCAGGCAATAAGGCGATATTCACTTACATTCTCAGGAACTTTAACCTTTGGGATCAAGGTTAAAGTTGTCACATTAATAACTTTCAGCAGTTTTCCAGTTTTAAAAAAATCAAGCACAGCTTCACTGATTTCCTCACCAATCACTTCCCAGCAGTGCTTGAAGAAGCAGCTGTTCAAACCATCAATTCCTGGTGCCTTATCATTAGGAATACTAAACATCACTCTTTTTACATCCTCCTTAGTGAATTCAGCAAGCAGCACGCTAGAGTGAGCTTCAGTGATCAGTTTACCCTTTTTAACAATATCATCCATCACCTTCTTCTGTTGTTCAACCCCTTTGAACAAGTTTTTGTAGAAATTAACAAACGCTTATTCCACCTGAATTTTTTTAGTCAACCAGTTTCCTTCCATGTCATGTATGGCATGAATTCTGTTGTGTCTTCTTCTAGCTTTGAGAGCTTGATAGAAAACTTTTGAGTTTTCATCACCACATTTTAACCATTTGAGCTTTGCTTGTTGCTGGAGCATTGAGTTGAGCATTTTTTGAGCCTGTTTGTAAGTAGCCTGAGCCTCCTTTTCTGCATTACAATAGCTAATATCCCTGGGGTTCTCATGCATTGCATTTTGAACAGCCACCATTTTTGATCTTGCACTGTTAACAGCAATTTCAGCATCCGTCCAGCCCTTATTTCTCATCCTTCTAATAGCTATTTTTATGTTCCTCAATTTTTGAACCACTCTATACATAACACACCCAGACACATGCATTTCCCATTCCTTTCTAACAATCACAAGCAACTCATCATAGTGACACCAGTAATTATAGAATCTGAATGGTTTCTTAAGGCTTACATCAGGGTATACACACACCAGCATAGGTGTATGATCAAAGTCACCCTCAGGAAGAATATGGGCCTCTGCACTATCATATTTATCCATCCACATCTGGTTAGCAAGCACCCTGTCAATTCTAGATAACACTCTGTGATCACCCTCCTGTTTATTACTCCACGTGTAATATCTTCCGGTAGCTTTAATATCACTAAGTTGGCATTCATTCATGCAGTCTAGCATTGGAGTAAGCTCAGACCTTCTCACAATGCCACCAATTCTATCATCAGATAGACTAATAGCATTAAAATCTCCTAGGACTAACCAAGCACCCACCCTCCCTTGGTGTATTTGCTTTAGTCCGGACCACAAATGACTCCTACTTTGTTGGTCATTAAATCCATACACAAAGGTACAATCAAATCCAGCAGCCCCTGTCTTAGGTTGAACCCAGCAGTGGATAAATTGGCTATTCACAGCCTTAATATCAACATTAAAGGCATTAGGACACCAGCCTATTATGATTCTCCCATTTTCATGACAACTCAGATTGTGAGTGAAACACCACCCACTACAAACATTCATATACATACTACCAAGATTCTTCACTTTTATTCTAGTTTCTAGAAGGCTAAAGAGCTTAATGTTGTGAGAGTCTATGAACTTTCTCACTTCATTCTGTTTATTTCTGCTATTTAGCCCTCTAACGTTCCATGCCAAGATACTATCCATCTTGAGTAGGGGTTATCACCCCCTGGCCTTTATCTACCAAATGCATCCCTGTATCATCAGCATCATTCTTTCTTTTATCCAACTCCACATCCTGCACTTCATCAACACCATTCCTTTCCTTCATAGGGTTCTCTGCCTCCTCATTCAATACATGGAATGAGTTATGTGTTTGTATCACAGGAGCTACTTGCTGCACAGGCTATTTTCTTCCTCCTACTTGCTGAAAACCTTCAGTATCTTTCACATTTTCTCCTTTCTTCACCCATATCTTCTTACCATCTTTATTCCTACAATTCTCACCCTCATGCCCAAACCCCTTACAGGTAGAGCACTTGATAGGCCTCCATTCATATTCCACTTTTTGTTCCACCCTACTTCCATGCTCATTACAGAATACAATGTTTTCAGGTAAAACATCATGTATTCCAACTTCCACCAATACCCTAGCAAAGTTCAGTTTCTCCTTCTCTTTTGTTGCCTGATCCATTTTGCTCACCTTCCCAA
The DNA here is from genome assembly GCF_026745355.1 of Beta vulgaris subsp. vulgaris. Taxonomy (NCBI): domain Eukaryota; kingdom Viridiplantae; phylum Streptophyta; class Magnoliopsida; order Caryophyllales; family Amaranthaceae; genus Beta; species Beta vulgaris. The sequence continues at coordinate 20,053,317 of NC_079209.1, forward strand.
CCATACCAGCAATCTTGTGCAAACTTCTCTCCCCCCAATATTTAAACGGTAACTGAGGGAATTTCATCCATATAGGAACAGTTGAAACATCATCCTTGTCTAAAGACATATCAGGGTCCCAGAGCTTAACAATCAACGGTTTTTGGTCAAAAAATATGAACCCACCCGTCGTTACTTTAAGGCTGGATTCCACTGAATCAAATCTCACAATGAACAGGCCTTTGCTAACCATGGCTATTTTATTAATTCCCAGCTTCCCCCATACTCTCCTAAAATAACCATCCATGACAGATAAAGCTGGGTTAGCCCCTAAAACAAAGCAAACAACAGCAGACGACCAAAACTCTACCTCCTCTTGAATGTCATCAGAATCAATTTTAACAAGGTTTTCCGTGTTACTAACCTGATTTTCCTGGAGTTCTACATCCTCTGCCCATGAGAGCCTTCTCATAGACCGCAGTTCTTTTTCACTACTCTGTATCACATTGAGCCATTCTGATAGCACCGATTCTCCCATCATCTTCTGCCCAGATTTCTTCCCTGACCCACCTGGAATATCCGCTTCCACCATATTAACTTCATTTTCTGCTCTATTCGATTTTTCCGATATCGGGCTAGGCACGTTCAGTGCAGAAACCCCCGTTACTTCATCTACACTCTTCGTTTTCCTCACCGGAGATGATGACGGACCTGAACCTTTATTCTTCCCTTTCCCTTTTTGAGCACTCTTCCTAGCTCGCCCTCTTCCCATGGCGTCAGTGTTAAGCTACACTAAAAGAGATAGCAATGGAACAGTGTTTTCTAGTGAGAAGGGGGAGTTTCTCTCTCTAGCATTTTTTTTTTAATAATTGTAGAAGTTATAAAGAAGAAATTTCATAATTTAATTATGAATCTTTCTCCTCCAACCGTGGTCGCCAAAATAACTTGTTAGTGCAAATTCAGTTGGTTGACTTTGCAAACAAGTCAATGCACACCCAATAGTTTGATACTAAATGTCACAGGAGTCTTAGTCCGTGGGGGTTACTGGTTTTAATTTGATAAAACCTTGCTAACGTACTTTGTTGTAATCTAATTGGTTAAACTACAACGCCTAATAAATTCATGCGAAAAACATTAAATAGTACAAAATCCGCAATAATTAATCTATTTATTAAAGCCAAATATTCCCATTCATATCACAAACTTCTAGAATAAACTTTTATAACACATATGAGGATAATCCAGTTGGACAATTAAAGGGAAAACACAAAGATGATTACCTCCATGAGTTGCGACTAAAATTGAAGATGAACAAACTCGGCACTAGTACATGCTCTAGATCTAAGAACTAAACTATAACCCTAGAAGGGGGTTGGCTGGGCTAGGATAAGGCTACGCTGGAAAGCAAGTTGTAAGTTATTGTGTGTTGTGTTTGTTGTTTTTTGCTTGATCCTTTCTTTATTTATATAGCAATGTGATACGTAACTCCCATGCATCTTTGGAGGAAAATGATTTGAATCATCTTTGATTCAATCATAACTTTCTTTTTCTAGGGCTGGAATAACCACGTTCTGATGCCCACGTAGCTTGCGTCATGATCAAATTGTTAACTGCTCACTTCTTCATCGTCGTTAAACTTCGATCTCCTGAATACCTCATTTGGTCCTTGACTTCTTTTGTCCTTCTTTCAGGGGCTTTTGGTCCTTGACTTTTGTTGACCTTATTTCATGGGCTTCTTATTAAGATTGGGCTTCTATATTAACATAAATATTAAACCCTTTGGGGCCTAATACAATGTACAATAATAAATGCTTAGTCATCCTCTAAAATTGGTAGTAACACACATTTTGTTAATTGTGCTCGTTTTTCTGTGGAACATAGTAACTTTATTGTAGCTGTCATTGTTGGTATTGAACCTCAATCCTTCAAGGAAGTAATGAAAGATCCAAGTTGTCGAGAAGCAATGCAAAAATAAATTCAGGCTCTCATACATAATGGGACATGGAGTATGGAGACTCTTCCTCCTGGGAAGAAAGCTCTTAGAAGTAGTCGTCAGGTGTATAAAATAAAATATAATTCTGATGAAAGTATCGAACATCTCAAGGCGCGATTAGTTGTGTTTGGAAATCATCAAGTCGAAGGTATTGATTACACATATACTTTTGCTCCCGTTGCTAAAATTACCATTGTTCGCGCTTTTCTTGCTATTGTTGCTGCTAAAGACTGGGAGCTACATCAAATGGATATACATAATGCATTCTTGCATGGTGACTTGACTGAAGAAGTGTATATGAAAGTCCCTTCAGGTTTTAGGGTGCGCACAATGGTAAGGTTTGTCGATTGTGGAAATCTCTTTATGGTTTGAAAAAGGCACTAAGATGTTGGTTTGCAAAATTGGCTCATTCTCCTAAAGCATATGGTTTTAAACATTCATATTCAGATTACTCATTGTTCATTTATCGGAAGGGTGTTGTTCAACTTTACATTCTTGTTTATGTGGATGACTTAATACTTTATGGCAATAATTCCACTGCTCTTATTGCTTTTAAAAAGTAATTGTGTTCGTACTTTCACGTGAAAGATCTTGGTGCATTGAAGTATTTTCTGGGTAGTATTGAGGTTGCTCGAAATCAAGATCTTGGTCTATTTGTGCCAACGAAAAATATGTTCTTGACATCATTGCTGAGTTGGGTAATCTTGAAGCAAGTTAATTTTCCTATGGAGCAGAACCATAAGTTTGCTCATTCTACTAGCCCATTACTTGAAAACGTTGAGCATTATCAGAGGTTAGTTGGCCGACTTATTTATTTGGCATTTACTAGACCTAGTTTATCATACTCCGTTCATATTTTGTCCCAATTTCTTAATTATCCCCGTCGTCACTACTACAAAAATGGCCAAAGAGACTACCTATAGGAGACCGGTTGAGGTTACTAACCCATTACTTAAATATAGGAAACCATTGATTATATAAAACCAGTCTCTTAAGTTTAACTATTTGACTAATTAAAAAAGTTGTTTTGAAATAAGAAACCGCTTCTAAGTAAAACCGATTTTCTTGAAATATTTTAATTTTTTAATTCAATTTTTTTTCAACATAATACACTATGATACGTATATATTCTTCTTATTGATATATAGGAGACTACTTCTAACCAGAATCGATTTTATTAAAATATTTTAATTTTAAAATTTAATATATTTTAACCTAATACTAGTGTAGCTTTGTAGTATATTTCTATATATACTTCTATTTAATTTGAATTTTTTTTTCCTTTTTGAAGCAACAAATACAATAAAAAAAAAATCACCACTCCTAGTATTATGTATTTACTGCATCGTGGTTTACAGCAAGGGATAGAAGTTTAGGATAAACCAAAAACACCCCCCTTAAACCTTTCTCTCTCCCCGTGAAACCCACAAACCCCAAAACCGACACTCAAACTGTGGAACCCCACCAATTCTCTCTCCTTCGCCTGTTGTGCCTCCCTCGCCGGAGTTTTCTTTTTGTCACCGGAGCCTCGCCTCTCCTCGCCGGTGTTTTACTGCGTAGCGTTGTCTCTCTCTCTCTACTTCGTGATGTTGTCGTTGTTTCGTCGCTGCTGTTATTGATGCTCTTTCGCTGTTGTTAGTTTGTTTAAGTTGGACATAAATCATATTTTAGTGAGTTAATCTAGAATCGGATTCTTGTTTATTTCAAGATTTGATTATGATTAGCTAATTGATTATGGAGTATTAGTTTAATTGCGTGGAGTTGTAGTGGTTGCTATTGGTCGTTGTTGTTGTTCTTGAAGGGTTATTGTTACTGTTATGTTGTTGTATTGTTGTTGTGGTTGTTGTTGTTGTTGTTGTTGTTGTTGTTGTTGTGTTGTTATTGATGTTGTTTTAAATTCTATCAACACATGGCAAGATTATATTTGACTATATTTCTGTTAGTTATGGTTGAAATCAATTAGTGAGTTATATATGGATTAGTTATTAATCTAGTTAAATTAATAATCTGAATTATAGAATGTTTTAGCTACAGGGACTAAGGTTGCGTTGGCGCAGGCTGTTTTTGCTTATATTTATAGAGATTTGAGATTGTTGAAAGAGAAGATTGTAAGTTTAAGAGATTTCGGTGATCAATTTTATACAAATGTGACGAAAATTGCCCTTTGGGCTCCCTTGCAATTATTGCAAGTTTAGATTTCGGAAAGGTTTTTCAAAATTGATCCCAAAATCTAATCCTAATAATGTATGTGCAAAGTCTAAATTTGGGGTAAAGATCTGATTGTTTTTTCATAATCCATAGGAACTAGGCTACTAATATGATATGGAAGGAAGTCTAAATATGAATTAAGGTTATGTTCATTTCACCTTATTTTTGCTTATTTCAGGTCTAATCAGATCAGATCAGAAAAAATAAGTTCAGATCAGATCAGTTCAGATCATGCTTATATTTAAAAATCACTATATCTTTCATTACATATTAGTAAAAATATAATAATTGAATATTAATAAAGTACTTATTGAGACGAATCAAACAAGACCCCACATGACTATATTTTTTCTTATATATTGAGAAAAATCTAAAAGATAAGATCTTGTTATCAAATCAGATCAGATCAGATCAGATCAGAAAAAATAAGTTTAGATCAGAAAATTTCAGGTGAACTAAACATAGTCTAAGTAAGATTATTTGCCGGTTTCCTAATATGAATCCTTCAAAGCCTGAATTATGGCTATGTTTTCCTCCTTTCTACTCCTCTTATTAGTTGGAGAATGACATAGGCTCATAACCAAACGGATGTTCGTCATCGTTGTACATATTTTAATGCTCTTCAATGGTAAACATTTTCATTTCCAATATTTACTTCGTGGTTCTTAATCATTATCTAATTTGCTCTTAAAACTTACATGATATGAGTTAGGAGCTAGCCTATATGATATGAAATAGGAGCTAAATCATTATCTAATTTGCTCTTGAAACTTATAAAATACATATTTATACTAATTCTAATTATAGTTATCTGAAATTATTTTGTAGTACTTTCTAGGGATTCCTAGCACTTATTCCCAAGAGATGATTGACGAGCTAAGAGATATGTGGGTGAATTATTTAAACAATCAAACACAAGACGATGGAGATTGAAGACGACGGTCAAGTTTGCTCTTGTACATATTATTTGATTATTTTAGAATTTTAGTTTTAGTAGCTAGCATTAGATTTTAGAAACTTTATTTTAAGACATTATTAGAAGAAATTGATGCTTTGAATGAAATTGATTTTGTATATAAATTAAATGTAGCAAATATTTTTTGACATGATGAATAAAGCAAAGCAAGACTTTATGTTTAATAATATTATTGTGGCTATTTATAATTGTTATACAAACCTGTCAAAAAAATTAAAAAAAAATAAATTTTTTAATTAAAAAAAAAGCGTATATATAAGGAGCCGCAAATACATGATAATGTATGTATATTGTAACATTTTACTTAAAAAACGTATAATAAACCTAAGAAATCGGTTATGGTCAATAAATGGTTTCAAAGGGTAAGGTACGTAAGGAGATTGATTTTTAATGTTAAATGGTCTCCTAACCTCTTTACATATTATATATACACTTATTTAAGAGACTGGTTTTATCTGTCAACTGGTCTCCTAAATAAACAAAGAAACCAGGCATTATGACCGGTCTCTTAACGTAGGACACATGTCAGATGGAGATGTGTTATAGTCCGGTTCTATAGGCCATTTTCAACCGATTTCCTAGGCCTTTTTTTTAGTAGTGCGTGAACATTGGGATGCCGCCATTCGTGTAGTTCAGTACTTGAAAGGTTGTCCGGGACAAGGCGTTCTTCTTCGTTTCCGATTGTGACTTGTCTTTGTGTGGTTTATGTGACTCATATTGGGCTAGTTGCCTCCTTACTCGACGCTCTTTGTCTGATTGGTTGGTTTTTCTTGGGCGTTCTCCCATTTCTTGGAAGACTAAAAAATAAGTCATTGTTTCAAGGTCTCCTGCTAAGGCTGAGTCTGGCTTCTGTGACTTGCGAGTTGAAGTGGTTAAAGGGTTTGCTTTTGAGTTTGGAAGTACAACACCCCAAAGCTATGAGTTTGTACTGACTACTATGATAGTCAATCGGCTCTGTATCTTACGCAAAATCCAGTTTTCCATGAACGTACCAACCATATTGAAGTTGATTGCCACTTTTTACGTGATGCCATACAAGATGATACGATTAGCCCCTACTAAGTTCCTACAAATACGCAACTAGCGGATACTTTTACTCAAATTCTTGGTCATAATCAATTTTTGTTCCTCCTTCGCAAGTTGGGCCTTTGTGATCTTCATACTCCAACTTGAGCGGGGGTGTTAGGATTATGCTATTATTATGTATATATAGTTGTATTGTATTAATAGTTTTGGCTTATTAGTTATTAGTGTATAGCTTTGGTATGTAATAAGTCTAAGCCCATTTAGTATTTACCTAATTGTATTTAAGCTTCGTTGAGTTAATGAGAAGGCAGACATATACCATCAAATCCTTTACAAGTATTTTTTAGGGGATTCTCATTGTTAAGTTGAACCTCTTAGTATCAAAACTCAAATAATTCAAATTATATACTTTTTCCTTTTTTTTACTTGCAATATATTTTTAAAAGAGAAATAATTAATTACTTGCAATACTTTATACTTTTGCTTTTCCTTTTCCTTTTTCTCTATGTCTCTCCCATCACATTGGACCCTCTTTTTTTTTCTCTCCACCTCTCTCTTTTGCATTGGAGTTGATGAAAAAAAAAGTGTTGCAAGTAAAAAAAAAAAACGAAAAAAATATATCAATTTTTAACACCTCAATACTATCTTCATATGTTTATTTAAATGGCCTTCTCGTGTTGGCCAATGACAAAGAATTACTAAAAAGTATCTCTATTATAACCATTGTAATTGCGTCTGGTTTGTGTCATATTAATATGACTTGTGCTCTCTAAGTGGCCAAAGTAGTATATTATGAACATACCTCGACGGAAACCAATGCTATCCGTTTGTTTGTCGGCATTATCATATATCAATGATTGCCACTAAATTTGTTTTGCGTTTGATCTTGAATCCTGAACTTTAAGTAAATCAGGCGTGAGCCATAAGAAACGGAGCCATTTTGAGCATCTTATCTGACTTGCCTTTAACTTGCAATACAGAACTTAAATCTGTTACTCCTATTTGTTTCCCTTGTCAAATGACAACCCCCTAACCCGGGTTGAAAATCTCTAAATCGATACCTCAACTGTGTACCTGACAAATTACAAGTATTTTGGATCGATTAACATTAGATCACGACCTACTTTCGACAATTTGAATTTGCCTACCCATATAATAAAGAGAAATTTTTTGCATCTCATTGTTGGTATTGTTTTTTACTCCAACAGAGATATTTTAGTAATTTAAAAGGCTGAAAAATATTAAGTAAAGTATAAGTTAGCGGAGTTAAATTGGTAGCAAAGAATTACTTTGGCATTGATATTACAGTGATTATTTCAATAAGAAGTTAACAACTTTAAAATGATTTGGAACCGATTTATATTTACTTTGGTACTCAACCCTATGAAATTACTTTCGTACCCTTGTTGGAGTCCAACAATGAGATGCCTATTCAACCTCATTAAAAATACCTTGTTTGTAATAAGTTTTTTAAGAGATTATATCTTTTGAGATGCATTCACTTTCTGTGAGTGCATATTTTATAAGACTTTTTATCAAAATATAGTATATGTGCCTAATTTTCTAAAGTTAATCTATTTCAGGCGATAAAAAAACTAATATGAACCCGGTGCACACTAATAAGTCTGCACCCGATCCGTATCACGTGAGTTTAAGATAGTGTATATTGATATGATATAGTATATGTTATAATGATATAGTATATGTTAGATATAGTGTATGTTAAAATTATATAGTGTACCTATGTATAATATAGTATATCTATTTTTGATATAGTGTATCTATTTTTGATATAGTGTATGATTCTGTGATGCGTTTAAGTAAATATTTTCCTATAGGATATAATGTACCTAGTTATGATATATTGTTCCTATAGGATATAGTGTACCTAGTTATGATATAGTGTACCTTTGTATCATATAGTGTACGTAGTTATAATATAGTGTATCTATTTTTGATATAGCACCTATGTATCATATAGTGTTTCTATTTCTGATATAGTGTATGTTTCTGTAATGCGTTTAACTAAATATTATCTGTATCTCCTATTGTATACCTATAGGATATAGTGTACCTAGTTATGATATAGTGTAGCTCTGTATGATATAGTGTACCTATATATCATATAATGTTCTTAATCGGTCACGTCTCTAGGCCTGGTCCACATTATTTTTAGTGTGAATCGGATCCATATAAGACGGATTGTTCAGGCGATACTTCATACTCTTGCAAAGTTTCTACAAAATGCTAATAAATTTCAGGACCGTCGAACAAGTTCTTATAAGATCATATAGGAAAGGAATACTGCCAAAGTTCAACTTAAATTAATGTTTCTTCATCTTATAAGATCCTTAAAATCAAATATTTTATAAGTATTTGATAGGTGGTAGTAAGTGAGTAATTATGATCATACTTTATAAAATAATAATATATTTTGATGCGAATGTCCATCATAATGCGTCCCAACCTGAATGTGTAGGTAAAACTTGATCTACATATCCTGTTAGTATGTCACCACTAGTAGAGAAAAGGCAATTTGCGTCGGATGTGAGGCGCCTATTTGCGTCGGACATAGGTGCGACGCCAAAGCCCTCGACGCAAATGATCTATAATTGATCTGCGTCTTATGCGAAAACGACGCAAATTGTTTAGCTATTTGCGTCGCACCTTGTATACGATACGACGCAGATGGCTCTCCCCAGCCCAACAAACTGCCAAAGAAGGGAAATTTGCGTCGCACCAATGGCCATGTGCGACGCATATGTTCAATTTTTTTAAAAAAAAAGTAGAATTTTCGTCGGATGGAGGGCCACATCCGACGCAAATGGCCCATTTTTCAAAAAAAAAAAACGAAATTTATTTCACCATTAACAACCAGAGACAAACTCACATGAATGCAAATAAAACACCAACCAGAATTACAACATGGTTGCATCCAACATGGATGAAATACAAAATGTCAAAACAAACACATGAACGAAAATAAGACAAAATCAGATCTAAAAACTGAAAGAAATAACACGAAATTGAACATTAAAATTGAACGAAAATAAAACGAAATTGAACTTGGATGAAATCGAGTGCTGAACGAAATTGAAATGATGCGGTGAAATTTTACGTTTAAGGAAAGAAATGGAGTGAGTGAGGGAGGGGGTGATTTAAACCTAAAGACACGCGGACTAAGTTGTGGGCCGCGGATCTGCGTCGGACGGGTCGTGAAGTCCGACGCAAATTGGGCTTTTGCAACGCGTTAAAATAACATCCGACGCAGATCTCCGGAGACGATTTGCGTCGTATGCGTCTGAAGGTCCGACGCACATTAGGCTTTTGCAACGCACCTATGGTATATGCGATGGATATAGCTTATACTGGTGCTCATTTACACATGATGTGCGTCGCACTCTTTTTCGCGTGCGACGCAAATGACCCTTTTGCGTCATTTTCGTTTCAGTGCGACGCAAATCAGGGGACGCAAATCGTCGTTTTTCTAGTGGTGTCATACATTACTATTGAATTTAAGAGCTGATGAAATTCAACCCAACAACAATATTTTTTTTTTTTTTTGGTAATTGCCAATAAAGAACGGATAATCTATCCAATGGATAAATAAAACCAAAACTATCTCTGACTATATATTATTATATCTTCCTTTTAAAATTTTCATCATCCTGTTTGTCAAAGGACCAACTCAACCAAAAGCTTAAGTTGATGGTTGAGGCCCCATGAACAGATTTATACTCTATCACGCCCCCTCACGCAAGAGCCCTTTGGGCTTGAAATGTGGATGCAACACAGGTTGCCCTCATACCTGGCGCTAAATATTCCACTTAGCAATGAGGGGGTGATGAGATTCGAACCCGTGACCTTTATGTCACACTGGCTCTTGATACCATGTCAAAGGACCAACTCAACCAAAAGCTTAAGCTGATGGTTGAGGCCCCATGAACAGATTTATACTCTATCACTATTAATACTTTCGAAGCGTAGGGGATATAACGTAGTGGTGTCAGAAATAGATCTGACCGCTGGGTCAACCTGATTCTGACCTGACTTGAACCTGGTTCGACCTGTGGGAGTCAATCCCCAGACCTGACCGAAACCTGACATGGGATGACCCAGACCTGACCGGTACCTGGCAAGATTATATGTTGTCCTGACCAGACAGACCTGCATTCAAATTTGAACCCGACCATACTCAATCAGATATAACTAAAATTCAATTATTTTTTTATATCTACAAATCATTTAAATATATTAGTTTATTAAATTTCTTACATTTAATAATTAATTAAGTAAAAAATTAAATTACATTTAAGTCAATGATTAACTCCAATTCCTTATAAGCTAACTCCAATTCCTTCAAAAAATACTAATATTTCTCAACAATAGAATCTATATTCTAATTAAACCCTTTTTCATAAATCTAAAACTGATATTGTAAGGCTTTTTAATCTTCAATGTTAACAACATTTACGTAATACTAATTAATTGGAATCCAAATCAGAAACTAACCAAACCCTTTAATAAGAAACAAAGAATAAAGAAAACTAAATTAGAATAACTTATGGAATTCAAACAATACTAATATTTCTCAACAACATAATCTATATTTTAATTCAAACAATACTAATTTGTTTTTCCTTACAGTTCACACATATTACTATCATCAAATAAAAATGCAACTTCCTCCGGAAATTGTCAAATCCATAACTTTGATTCCAATTTTAAAATAAAATAGTAATGATTGGTAAACAGGATTTAGATTGATACAACATTTTACTGGGAAATAAAAAAAAATCGATCAATCGAACGACATTTTCATACACAAATCTAATGCCTCACCAATCAGGAAATCACCATGATTTAATTTCTAAGCTAACTAAAATTGAGCAACAACAAGGAAAACGCATAAGAGTTTACGACGACAGCAGTCCACCACTAGCTGCACACCTCGCAGCAGCGCGTCGAACAGTAGTGTTGGAGGCAAACAGAAACCGCAGGAGAGAGAAGATGATATACGGAACAACCAGCGACAGCAGCACCGACAAGGCTCCGGTGATAGGGAAGATCGACGAGCGACGAGCGAAGATCGACTACCGACGAGCGACGACGACTACAGACGAGCGCCGAGCGACGACGACTACCGACGAGTGCAACGACTACCGACGAGCGACGACGACGAGGGATGAGCGACGATCAACGAGGGATAGAGTGTGAGGGGTAGTGTCGGCATGGGGTGGTTGGCTGAGAGAGGGATGGGGATTAGGGTTTTAGAAAGGAGAGATGGAAGAGATAAGAGAAATCAGAAATGGGAGATGGGTTTGCGTCTTTGAGAGATTGATGGTTAGATTTTGATTCTTTTCAAATCAATGGTTCTAATTCATGATCCATGACATTAATTTTTGACCAATAGGAAAAGAGAATGATCTAGCACATGGATTGATGACTTGTCACATGATTGACAATCTTATATTTTTTATAATCTTACTAATTCTTATCTTGGTTTAGTTACTTCTAACTTTAATAATTAGTCATTTATCTTATTAATTGAAATTTTGGTTATTTTATTTAAATTATTATGATTAGTGTTTAAGTATTTTTATTGGAATTATTATGATTAGTGTTTAAGTATTATTATTTAACTATAAGTTATAATCTTACTAATCATTGTCTTGGTTAAGTAACTTACTAACTATAATTTGAAATTTTGGTTATTTTTATTGAAATTATAATGATTAGTATTTAAGCCATAACTATCATTTACTAATTAGCATAATAATAACAATAATAGTATATTATTATTATTATTATTATTATTATTATTATTATTATTATTATTATTATTATTATTTAATTAGAGTTGTGAATTGAGTTTCTAAATTCTAATTAGACTCCATACTTATGGCGTTACTTATACAACTATCGTCAATATATTACTCAATTAAGTAATAGTATAATTATAAGTGAACTTATATATAATGTTACATTGACTTTGATTATCGACTTACAATGATACATTCATTGATCTCGTTCGATAACAACTTGTTTCAATCCAAATACATGTTTTAGTTCAAAATGCATTTAACATGAAGACTACTATCTAAAATGTAGTGTACTAATTAGATAAACTAGTATACTATTTTCTTGAACTAGCTTATAATCTATATTGATACATTCATTAATCTTATATAGTAACAACTTCTTTAATTGATCAAGCTAGTGACTTATTGAGTTGGTATAAGTCTATGTGAGTAACTAACTAAATGCTAAGGTAACATATGATTGTTAACAAGTTACTATCCAGTTAACTATTGACTTTATGGTTGTTATGTTTACCATCATTTATATAAACTATTGTTATGTTTATTATTATTATCGTATAACATATGAACTCTAGTTATGATCACTTAGGCCTCATATGAACCTTTGTTGTAAACATATGATTGTCATTTATTATAATATCTGTAGCAGCCCGAAAAATTTTAACCTTTAAAAAAAAAAAAAACATCTCGATCATTCTCCATGTGCGTACCAATAATATCATATGTGCATATTCGTAATGTTATTATAATTAAATTTTCTTATGATCACTGAAGGACAAGCGAAAGTGTTCAATTACCTATGGTAAAGGGGTAATAAATTGTTCCTAGGAGGATGGAAGGAGTAAAATAAACTCTAGAAAAAAAAAAATGAAACCAAGTTCTATCTTAGATTTGAGACTTTAAAATGAAACCAAGTTCTATCTTAGATTTGAGACTTTGGAAGTAACATCACTTTAGGGCCATGAATAAAGGAAAGAAACTCTAAAAACACTTGTAATATACCCTACCATGTGTGGGCTACTAGTGTACATCTTTTTGTTGGCTAGGAAGGGGTTTTAGGGCCCAAACACATGATTAAGTGAGTTAAGGGCTGTGGACAGCAACCCATAAAATGAAGGATATCTCATTAAACTTATGAGGAAAGTGAAGATTGGGATTCTCAATGGGTAGGGACAACCCTAGGGTACACCCCAACTTCCAAAGCCCCTAAATTAATTGAAATAACTTTGCCCACTTCCCCTTTTCTCCATTGCATGCACCCGCCAGAAATAAGAGGTGCAATTCCTCTTTCTTTCCTTTCTCCTCTTCGTCCCTTACAGCATTTTTTGGAAAAAAATTTCTTAAAGGACCCTAATCTAGTATTTGATTGAAATCTTGCAGAAAAAGGAGTCTAGGAGTAAAGATCTTTGTAGGAAAATAAGAAGATTTTGAAGAATCATCTCATACAAGAAGAAAAATTTAAAGGAAGTAGAAAACATATTTAAAGTTGGATGTAAGCTTAGCTCATGAAACTAATGGCATGCATTGATAAAACCATGTAGGAACTTGGAGTTTAAAGTCTTTGGAGGTAAAAGGAGCTTAGGAAAAACGAATTGAGTGATAGATCAAGGAGAATAAGGTACATAAGAACACCCTCTTTATTTACTATCTTTAGCTTTGGTGAAATTTTGATGTGTGGTAGTTCAATTATGTTTTTTTTGATCAAATTGATGAAAATAGTTCATGCATGTTGAATTTTGAGTTAAGATTTCACTTGCATGTGATTGATTTTTAGTTATAAATACTCTTGATGTTCATCCATGAAAGAGGAGAATTAAGGAAGTCACCCTATTATAATGGAAATGAATTTTGATAAAAGTATGTATTATTATGCAATTATGTGGATAAATGGAAGTATATATTTTATTCTATAGGTGATAACTTTCTTTTACAGATTTAGAAGCCTTTTCTCTTCATTCATAATTTAATAAAAAGTTCTCTCTAAAGGAAATTCTTAGGATCTTAGTAAAGTGTTGAGTATTGTTTTCGGATTTCATGTGACCTGTTACTGTAAATCGAAGTTTTGACCCCCGAAACGTGATTTTTAGCCTTTTTCTATTTCACGAGAAAATGTTTGTAACGAAAAACTCTTGAGGATAGGTCATGAAATTTCTCGATTTGGACTCCTGAGCAGGAAGTTAGAACCATTTTAATGCTACTGTTTTATGCTGAAATTTCTGACGAAAGTTTATATGTTCAAACTAGTTTACTTTGTAAAGGAGGTTTAAATGAGCAAGCTAGATACCTAGGTATATGCATATTTTGTACAACCAGCATAGTTTGACTATTTTCCTAAAAAGTTTTACCTTTCATCAACATGGGAAAAATTCAATTATTAAACGAGGAATTTCACGTAAGGTTTAGTACATTAAAACAATGGTAATACTAGGATGAGTGTGACTCCTCCTTTTCCTCTTCTTATGGATGAATATATGTTCTTTCATGTGAGGTAGTGATGTACTATTATTTAAACTACAGATATAAATAGATTATAAATGGAAATGGGTAAAGGCCGGTACCTAGTAAGGTATGGTATGAACAACAACCCTTGGAGGATGGGTGATCTCCTTTCGAACCCTCGCTGGGTGGGTGAAGTCCAGCAAATAATAAGAATGGGACATGTCCTAGTTAAGGCTTGCAAGCATAAAATTTTAAACGGTGGGGTGACGACCTCCAATAGTTTAGAGATAGTCGGCCCTAGTATAGGAGCCCCTCTCTACTCGTGTTCACTTTACCCAAGTATAATAATGTTTTGATTTGAGGAAGTTGAATGACTTGAATGGTGATCTTCATGATGTAATTTCTTTTTATCACTCTAAGGTTTTGCACATGAATATTGATTCCAGTATTGGTAAATGTATTATTTGTGAAATGCATTGATTTTATTTTAACACAACTAGATTTCATGACATATAAGCCACCAAACATGAATTTTGGGGTGGACCCTTGTACTCAACTGTCTGTTGATATTTGTTCTTGAACCTGTCCTGGTGGGGGCAGGAGTGTAATTGTTGCAGGAAGATCAAAGGAGGTGGGGAAACTACTTCTTTAAGTTTGCCATGGTCGCGTGGGTTGGCAACATTTTGTGAAGTCTTTTGTTGTTGTGTTGCTTCGTAGTCGACCCCCATCTTTCACTGGAAA
This sequence comes from Beta vulgaris subsp. vulgaris, assembly GCF_026745355.1. Classification (NCBI taxonomy): domain Eukaryota; kingdom Viridiplantae; phylum Streptophyta; class Magnoliopsida; order Caryophyllales; family Amaranthaceae; genus Beta; species Beta vulgaris. Next base: position 20,068,501 of record NC_079209.1, read on the forward strand.
GCATTTTGCTATAAATACGCATATATATATATATATATATATATATATATATATATATATATATATATATATATATTTGTATAAGTATTTTGAATGGTTTCTTTTAAGGATTATAAATCGATGGTTTGTAATGATAATGTTTATAAAGTGCGCTATCTTAAGTATGATTGTTGTAAATCTAGTGTTACATGTAGCTTGTGGTAGCCCCACTTAGATTAAATATGTGTCCATGACACACGAAAAAGGTAATTATGATGCTTGAAAATGTGGGGCTGTTACAATATTATAATATATCAAGAGTCGTTGTACTAATTTATAATCAATACAGTATTAGAATGGTTTTACAATTATTTTAATACCAATGTATAGTACTACTAAAATGATTAAACATATTGATTAAATAGTTTGTTTATACTTTATCATATATAGTCACAACATAATACATATACACCGCGTTATTATATGTTTGTTATTGGTATATCGTACTAACATATATATATAAGCCTACTGATAAAATAGTTCCTTTATAGTCACATATATATACAAAGTTAAGAGAAGACCATAAAATACTATACTAGTATTAAACTATAGTATAACATAAAAACAATTAACTTAAATAATCTTATAACTTATAAAGATAAGGGAGTGTTACGGTTGTTAATCTTATACTAGTATTAAACTATATGGTTGTCAAAAAAAATGAAGAGTCGCTCTACTCCTTTACTCATTAGAGTGGTTTTACGCAGTTGATTATTCGAAATAAGAGTTGACTAAGAGAATACACTAAACATCACAATAATCAATATAGTGTTTTTGTTGGTTTTTCGTTGTCCTCCATATATTTATCGCACACGCGTATGTATATATATGTCAATCTTAATACTTTTATTAATATGATTCGTTTACAAAATTCATAACAAAATCAAGATGGCCCGACCAGGAGTTACCCGAAGTTGAATTGATGTTCAATAGCGAATGGACCTGATGTTTCACAATGATCGAACTAAGGTCATTACTTATTCAACTCGAGTACATTTGACTTAACGCAACCATACATGAAACCTAAATACGATCTGCGCGAACCCGGTAAAAAAAATGTCAATGGATGATCATATCCGGAAATGGATCAACTTGTAAATGGAACGCTCAGACCTGTCCAGCAGCCGGGAATCCAATGATTCAAATGTGTTCGACCCAGTTGAATAAAACCTGACCAATCATGACTTGGGAAACTGACAATCAGAATCCTGACCTGTTCGGATTTGACCTGGTTCACCGTGGGTATACCCAGAACATGTTTTGACACCCCTAATATAACGTGATAACAAAAAAATTGAACAAAAACGCATGTTGGAGAATGTCTATTTAACTTCAAGGATTTTAAGCCTCATGTTTTGGAGTTCAGCTTCTTGTTCAAATTTTTGGATTTCCATTCTCCTCTTTTCGGATTATTCCAACTTCTTTTGGCTATTTCTTAAGTGTACAATTTGACTTTTGCACCTTTTATCTACAAATTCATTATCTACAAATTCAACTATATCTTTTAAAATGGCTTTGACCACATTTTTTTTCATATATTTCTTGCGTTTCAAATCAAATACAACAAATCCACAATAGGAGTTAGCTCAAGTGGCCGGGTAGAGCGCTCCCCCTTAGCCCTTGAGGTCAGGGGTCCGATCCTTACTCCCAGTATTATGCTGGGGTATTTTGTTAGCATATGCATGCCTTACTAGCAAATGTGTTGGTGTTTCCTACCTAATAATAAAAAAAATACAACAAATCCACTTTAACGCATCTTGAGGCATTATTTTGACTATAACTATCTATAATTACATAAAATTAAAAATTATAAACCTTACCTTTTATGAAAGTACGTCACGAGACGAATCTAACAAGATCCCACTTGACATGTTTTTCATTCTGTATAAATCATAAATTTTAGTTAAAGTGAAAAATGAGAATAGTTCAAAAGTGAATTTGTTGAATTTAATTCGTAATGAAGTATAAAGTTTTTTAAAGGTGTTAATCATGTTTGACATAGGTTACTGTATTTATCATATATATACAATGTATATGTTCAATATATTAAACTTTTATAAGTTTTGCTAATAAATTTAATCGAGCATTATCTTTACTAGGCGTGTGTTTGGGCGAGTGGCCCTATGTGAGGGAAGTATAGAGACAATTCATCTTACTACGGCTTCCCGAAAGTGGGACTAAAAAAATTATCTTCACTAGGCTTGTATTGTGCACCCAAGTATAAATTACACCTAAAATTATTTTCTACTTATATAAAGTTCTACAAATAGCAAGCAAAGCTTGGCCTAGTGGTAAAGATTTGACGCTCATGACTTCAACTGCATGGGATCAAATCCCACTAGGGGCTCTTTGAGGTGAGCTTTCTCTTACTATCCCCGTGCCTCCAAAGGAGTATGACCTGCAAACCTGACTGGTTATAACTATGCGAGGTACCAGTTCAGTAAGATCCTTCATCTTACCAACTTAAATATATACGTTAACCTAGATTGTATTGATTGGTGCAGGTTCCGATTCCAGTCAACCAATTCATCTTACCAGCAAAATATTAAAAAAAAAAGGCATCAAAAGTATCATAGTCGATAAATTCATAAGGGATCTCAAATAAGAAAGAAAGTTAAAGAAAGAAAATGGAGTGGCGGGCGCCACACTCAACGCGGCAAAAAGATGACGCCACTTGACGACACTCACGCTACATATATTTTTACTTCACTACATACATCTCCTACATACACGATACACCACCCTATAAATTCACTTTATTCATTTCCCTCTTCATTTCTCCTCTACTCTAAAACCTCTCCATCCAAACACAACTACTTGAACTTTGTTTTTATCCCAAAAAGAATGGAAGAAGAATTTCAAGAATCCGACGTCGTTTTTTCTGATTACTACAAACCTCATTCCCATTACCATATTCAACTCGGAAAAAGGAATAAGAAGAAGAAACAAAGACCAAACCGCAGCGACAAATCTCCACCGTTGGATATACCGAATTCTGTAAATGGAATAAGGTTTGTTGATGCTATCATCGAATATGATGATGATCTTGAATGTGACAATGAAGATTCGGAAGGAAATATGTTGCCGCCACACCTGATCATAGCCCAGAGAATAAATAGTTATTCTTATTATAATGTAAGAAGGAAAATGGCGTGTTCGCTGCATATTGAAGATGAGAAAGGGAGAATTTTAAAGGGTAGGAATTTGTTTGAAGTTAGGAACTCCATTCTTCGCTTGACTGGTTTCATTGAAACGTGACCGTTTTGATCATATTCATTTCTTACGTAAATGAATTCTATTCTTTTCTTTATTTTATACTTTTGTTTTGATTATCTAGTATTATTATGGTTACTTATGTAGACACGCAAATTAAGTTATTTTGAGACTAAGTTCAGGAAATATCCTTATGAATTGTGGAAACTCGATTAATCTGTAAACAGAAATGGGTTCGTGATTATAGAAATTATTCTGATTACATTTTTTCCATCAAAAAATTTCTACATTATATTCGTGATAAATTTTTAGGGACTACCAGCTTTTATGCTAGAAATTTAGTAAGGAGTATGTAATTTTGGATTTAAAATCTTCTGTCACAAATTTTGTATATCACTTGTGTGCCATTCATCTCTATTAGTCGATTAAAGAGTGGTTTCAAAAGTTAATTATTAATAGTGGACCATAAAAATAATAACAACTAATAAAAAAATGCGATGGTATTGTGTCAGACTCGTCTGACACAATAAACTGGTCGGACGACATCAGGTAGAAGCACTTGTGCTTCAGTTAGACGCACTTGGGTTTCAGTTGCTCTTTTTTTTTTTTCAGGTAGTCTTCATTTTTTTTCAGGTAGTCTTCATTTTTCTTTTCAGTTAATCTTTTTTTTTTCAGTTGGTTTCAAATTTTTTAAAACACCAACTGAAACATATAAAACACCAACTGAAAGAACAACAAGAACTAACTGAAACACCAACAAAGCACCAACTGAACGAAAGGAAAAATAAGAGCAGCTGAAACATATTAAGCACCAACTGAAACATATTAAACACCAACTGAAATAACAACAAGAACTAACTGAAACACTAACAAAGCACCAACTGAAACAAAACAAAATCCAACTGAAACAAAACAATACCTAACTGAATAATATCAATACCCAATTGAAAAAATTCAAAGCCCTGTTTTCTTCCAAGCCATATTCATCTTGTTTTACCATAATGTCTTAATACATGTCTTCTTCCTTCTTGCTCGAAGACATTTTCAATGCCTCATTTGTTAAGCGTTGCTG